>NW_028164954.1:134200-149200 GCF_964263955.1 Coregonus lavaretus
GTCTCTGGCCCTGTTTACACCCTGAGCCCTGTTTATACCCTGAGCCCTGTTTACACCCTGAGCCCTGTTTACACCCTGAGCCCTGTTTACACCCTGAGTCCTGTTTATACCTTGAGCCCTGTTTACACCCTGAGCCCTGTTTACACCCTGAACCCTGTTTACACCCTGAGCCCTGTTTACACCCTGAGCCCTGTTTACACCCTGAGCCCTGTTTACACCCTGAGCCCTGTTTACACCCTGAGCCCTGTTTACACCCTGAGCCCTGTTTACACCCTGAGCCCTGTTTACACCCTGAGCCCTGTTTACACCCTGAGCCCTGTTTACACCCTGTCCTCCTCCTCCTGTGTCTCCTGTCCTCCTCCTCCTGTGTCTCCTGTCCTCCTCCTTCTGTGTCCTCCTGTCCTCCTCCTGTGTCTCCTGTCCTCCTCCTCCTGTGTCTCCTGTCCTCCTCCTCCTGTGTCTCCTGTCCTCCTCCTCCTGTGTCTCCTGTCCTCCTCCTCCTGTGTCTCCTGTCCTCCTCCTGTGTCTCCTGTCCTCCTCCTTGTGTCCTCCTCCTTGTGTCCTCCTGTCCTCCTTCTGTGTCTCTTGTCCTCCTCCTTGTGTCCTCCTGTCCTCCTCCTCCTGTGTCTCCTGTCCTCCTCCTCCTGTCCTCCTGTCCTCCTCCTTGTGTCTTCCTGTCCTCCTCCTTGTGTCCTCCTGTCCTCCTCCTTGTGTCCTCCTGCCAGGCTGAGTGTCTGTGTTGCCGGGGGTGTTATCCAGGGTGACAGGGTGTGTGTGGCTGGTTACCGGGGGTGATGCAGGGTGATGGCTTTAATCCATAATGTAATGCTTCAGAGGAGAGTAATTCATGTTTCTCCTCCACTCCAGACATCAAGCAGCTATGCCCTTTGCACTCACTCACTCACACACACAGTTGTATCTCTTTGTAATGTATATCATCCCCCTTTTCTGTGTTATAAAGAGAGAAACACAATTTAAGTAATCTTTGCGTCAGTAATGGTGTTATCATGGACAGACTAACTCCAGCCGGGTTTATCGGAGCATGAATGTGACTGATTCTATAATCTGTTGTTGGAAGGAAATCAGGTGTTTTCACACATATTTCTCTGTCCTGTTTTATTGTCATTGTTTTTAAATGACAGGCAGCTGTTGTGTTGTCATAAAACTATCTTGGTGGGTTAGTTTGTTCTCCCTGCAGTATGGTGCCCTTGAAGGACAGATTTCATTTGATCCAAATATCAGCAGAAGGTTCATTCTGGGAAATAATCAACTCTGCAGCCTGGAGTATGGTTTGTTTGGAGTGTTTGTGTGTGTTTGTGTGTGTTTGTGTGTGTGTGTGTGTTTGTGTGTGTGTGTGTGTCTGTGTGTGTGTGTGTGTGTGTGTCAGTGGAGGCTGCTGAGGAGAGGACAGCTCATAATAATGACTGGAATGGAGTAAATGGAATGGCATCAAACATTCCAACCATTCCATTCCATTTCAGCCATTATTATTAGCCGTCCTCCCCCAGCAGACTCCGATGCTGTGTGTGTGTGTGTGTGTGTGTGTGTGTGTGTGTGTGTGTGTGTGTGTGTGTGTGTGTGTGTCTGTGCGTGTGTGTGGCTGTGACACCATCTAAGAGATAGCTGGAGAGATCGGGCGGCAGGAAGTATAGTAAGTGCTACTATGTAAATGAATGTGTACCAGATAGCTCCAGGCGGTATAGTAAGTACTACTATGTAAATGAACGTGTACCAGATAGCTCCAGGCGGTATAGTAAGTACTACTATGTAAATGAACGTGTACCAGATAGCTCCAGGCGGTATAGTAAGTACTACTATGTAAATGAACGTGTACCAGATAGCTCCAGGCGGTATAGTAAGTACTACTATGTAAATGAACGTGTACCAGATAGCTCCAGGCGGTATAGTAAGTACTACTATGTAAATGTACGTGTACCAGATAGCTCCAGGCGGTATAGTAAGTACTACTATGTAAATGAACGTGTACCAGATAGCTCCAGGCGGTATAGTAAGTACTACTATGTAAATGAACGTGTACCAGATAGCTCCAGGCGGTATAGTAAGTACTACTATGTAAATGAACGTGTACTAGATAGCTCCAGGCAGTATAGTAAGTACTACTATGTAAATGAACGTGTACCAGATAGCTCCAGGCGGTATAGTAAGTACTACTATGTAAATGAACATGTACCAGATAGCTCCAGGCGGTATAGTAAGTATTACTATGTAAATGAACGTGTACTAGATAGCTCCAGGTGGTATAGTAAGTATTACTATGTAAATGAACGTGTACCAGATAGCTCCAGGCGGTATAGTAAGTACTACTATGTAAATGAACGTGTACCAGATAGCTCCAGGCGGTATAGTAAGTACTACTATGTAAATGAACGTGTACCAGATAGCTCCAGGCGGTATAGTAAGTACTACTATGTAAATGAACGTGTACCAGATAGCTCCAGGCGGTATAGTAAGTACTACTATGTAAATGAATGTGTACCAGATAGCTCCAGGCGGTATAGTAATTGCTACTATGTAAATGAACGTGTACCAGATAGCTCCAGGCGGTATAGTAAGTACTACTATGTAAATGAACGTGTACCAGATAATAATAATAATAATAATAATAATATGCCATTTAGCAGACGCTTTTATCCAAAGCGACTTACAGTCATGCGTGCATACATTTTTGTGTATGGGTGGTCCCGGGGATCGAACCCACTACCTTGGCGTTACAAGCGCCGTGCTCTACCAGCTGAGCTACAGAGAACCACAACATATAGCTCCAGGTGGTATAGTAAGTACTACTATGTAAATGAACGTGTACCAGATAGCTCCAGGTGGTATAGTAAGTACTACTATGTAAATGAACGTGTACCAGATAGCTCCAGGTGGTATAGTAAGTATTACTATGTAAATGAACGTGTACCAGATAGCTCCAGGCGGTATAGTAAGTACTAATATGTAAATGAACGTGTACCAGATAGCTCCAGGCGGTATAGTAAGTACTACTATGTAAATGAACGTGTACCAGATAGCTCCAGGCGGTATAGTAAGTATTACTATGTAAATGAACGTTAGATGCCTGGTACTACAGGCTGTAAGTACTACTATGTAAATGAACGTGTACCAGATAGCTCCAGGCGGTATAGTAAGTACTACTATGTAAATGAACGTGTACCAGATAGCTCCAGGCGGTATAGTAAGTACTACTATGTAAATGAACGTGTACCAGATAGCTCCAGGCGGTATAGTAAGTACTACTATGTAAATGAACGTGTACCAGATAGCTCCAGGCGGATAGTAAGTACTACTATGTAAATGAACGTGTACCAGATAGCTCCAGGCGGTATAGTAAGTACTACTATGTAAATGAACGTGTACCAGATAGCTCCAGGCGGTATAGTAAGTACTACTATGTAAATGAACGTGTACCAGATAGCTCCAGGCGGTATAGTAAGTACTACTATGTAAATGAACGTGTACCAGATAGCTCCAGGCGGTATAGTACGTATTACTATGTAAATGAACGTGTACCAGATAGCTCCAGGCGGTATAGTAAGTACTACTATGTAAATGAACGTGTACCAGATAGCTCCAGGCGGTATAGTAAGTACTACTATGTAAATGAACGTGTACCAGATAGCTCCAGGCAGTATAGTAAGTACTACTATGTAAATGAACGTGTACCAGATAGCTCCAGGTGGTATAGTAAGTATTACTATGTAAATGAACGTGTACCAGATAGCTCCAGGCGGTATAGTAAGTACTACTATGTAACTGAATGTGTACCAGATAGCTCCAGGCGGTATAGTAAGTACTACTATGTAAATGAACGTGTACCAGATAGCTCCAGGCGGTATAGTAAGTACTACTATGTAAATGAACGTGTACCAGATAGCTCCAGGTGGTATAGTAAGTACTACTATGTAAATTAACGTGTACCAGATAGCTCCAGGCGGTATAGTAAGTACTACTATGTAAATGAACGTGTACTAGATAGCTCCAGGCGGTATAGTAAGTACTACTATGTAAATGAACGTGTACCAGATAGCTCCAGGCGGTATAGTAAGTACTACTATGTAAATGAACGTGTACCAGATAGCTCCAGGTGGTATAGTAAGTACTACTATGTAAATGAACGTGTACCAGATAGCTCCAGGCGGTATAGTAAGTACTACTATGTAAATGAACGTGTACCAGATAGCTCCAGGCGGTATAGTAAGTACTACTATGTAAATGAATGTGTACCAGATAGCTCCAGGCGGTATAGTAATTGCTACTATGTAAATGAACGTGTACCAGATAGCTCCAGGCGGTATAGTAAGTACTACTATGTAAATGAACGTGTACCAGATAGCTCCAGGCGGTATAGTAAGTACTACTATGTAAATGAACGTGTACTAGATAGCTCCAGGCAGTATAGTAAGTACTACTATGTAAATGAACGTGTACCAGATAGCTCCAGGCGGTATAGTAAGTACTACTATGTAAATGAACGTGTACTAGATAGCTCCAGGTGGTATAGTAAGTACTACTATGTAAATGAACGTGTACCAGATAGCTCCAGGCGGTATAGTAAGTACTACTATGTAAATGAACGTGTACCAGATAGCTCCAGGCGGTATAGTAAGTACTACTATGTAAATGAACGTGTACCAGATAGCTCCAGGCGGTATAGTAAGTACTACTATGTAAATGAACGTGTACTAGATAGCTCCAGGTGGTATAGTAAGTACTACTATGTAAATGAACGTGTACCAGATAGCTCCAGGTGGTATAGTAAGTATTACTATGTAAATGAACGTGTACCAGATAGCTCCAGGCGGTATAGTAAGTACTACTATGTAAATGAATGTGTACCAGATAGCTCCAGGCGGTATAGTAATTGCTACTATGTAAATGAACGTGTACCAGATAGCTCCAGGCGGTATAGTAAGTACTACTATGTAAATGAACGTGTACCAGATATTTCCAGGCGGTATAGTAAGTACTACTATGTAAATGAACGTGTACCAGATAGCTCCAGGCGGTATAGTAAGTATTACTATGTAAATGAACGTGTACCAGATAGCTCCAGGCGGTATAGTAAGTACTACTATGTAAATGAACGTGTACCAGATAGCTCCAGGCGGTATAGTAAGTACTACTATGTAAATGAACGTGTACCAGATAGCTCCAGGCGGTATAGTAAGTGCTACTATTTATCTGAATGTGTACTAGATACAGTGGGGAGAACAAGTATTTGATACACTGCCGATTTTGCAGGTTTTCCTACTTACAAAGCATGTAGAGGTCTGTAATTTTTATCATAGGTACACTTCAACTGTGAGAGACGGAATCTAAAACAAAAATCCAGAAAATCACATTGTATGATTTTTAAGTAATTAATTTGCATTTTATTGCACGACATAAGTATTTGATACATCAGAAAAGCAGAACTTAATATTTGGTACAGAAACCTTTGTTTGCAATTAAGAGATCATACGTTTCCTGTAGGTCTTGACCAGGTGTGCACACTGCAGCAGGGATTTTGGCCCACTCCTCCATACAGACCTTCTCCAGATTTTTCAGGTTTCGGGGCTGTCGCTGGGCAATACGGACTTTCAGCTCCCTCCAAAGATTTCCTATTGGGTTCAGGTCTGGAGACTGGCTAGGCCACTCCTTAGTTACCCTGGCTGTATGTTTCGGGTCGTTGTCATGCTGGAAGACCCAGCCACGACCCATCTTCAATGCTCTTACTGAGGGAAGGAGGTTGTTGGCCAAGATCCATCCGCCCCTCAATACGGTGCAGTCGTCCTGTCCCCTTTGCAGAAAAGCATCCCCAAAGAATGATGTTTCCACCTCCATGCTTCACGGTTGGGATGGTGTTCTTGGGGTTGTACTCATCCTTCTTCTTCCTCCAAACACGGCGAGTGGAGTTTAGACCAAAAAGCTATATTTTTGTCTCATCAGACCACATTACCTTATCCTATTCCTCCTCTGGATCATCCAGATGGTCATTGGCACAATTCAGACGGGCCTGGACATGCACTGGCTTGAGCAGGGGGACATTGCGTGCGCTGCAGGATTTTAATCCATGACGGCGTAGTGTGTTACTAATGGTTTTCTTTGAGACTGTGGTCCCAGCTCTCTTCAGGTCATTGACCAGGTCCTGCCGTGTAGTTCTGGGCTGATCCCTCACCTTCCTCATGATCATTGATGCCCCACGAGGTGAGATCTTGCATGGAGCCCCAGACCGAGGGTGATTGACCGTCATCTTGAACTTCTTCCATTTTCTAATAATTGCGCCAACAGTTGTTGCCTTCTCACCAAGCTGCTTGCCTATTGTCCTGTAGCCCATCCCAGCCTTGTGCAGGTCTACAATTTTATCCCTGATGTCTTTACACAGCTCTCTGGTCTTGGCCATTGTGGAGAGGTTGGAGTCTGTTTGATTGAGTGTGTGGACAGGTGTCTTTTATACAGGTAACAAGTTCAAACAGGTGCAGTTAATACAGGTAATGAGTGGAGAACAGGAGGGCTTCTTAAAGAAAAACTAACAGGTCTGTGAGAGCCGGAATTCTTACTGGGTAGTAGGTGATCAAATAATTATGTCACGCAATAGAATGCAAATTAATTACTTAAAAATCATACAATGTGATTTTCTGGATTTTTGTTTTAGATTCCGTCTCTCACAGTTGAAGTGTACCTATCTTAATAATTACAGAACTCTACATGCTTTGTAAGTAGGAAAACCTGCAAAATCGGCAGTGTATCAAATACTTGTTCTCCCCACTGTAGCTCCAGCTTTTTTAGTCTGAACTCTCTCTTTCTCACTCTTTCTGTTCCAGGACTGGCCTCCATTATGAAGAGACTCCTGACTAAATATGATAACCTGTTTCAGATCTCCTTCCCCTACTCCACGGGCTGGCATGGTAAGAGAGAAACACCTCTCAGAAACAATATGATGAAACAAAATTAAACTGGCAAAGACGTCTTTGCTATTATTTTTTCTAGATTATAACAGAATAACATTATAACAGTCAAATTGCTTGGAGGGAATTATCTTGCTTCTTGAAAATGTGTGCATTAGAAGTTGCTATGTGTTTTCAAAATTCACAGATAAATTGGTCTACATGAAAAACTAAAGGCATGGAAACCGTACATGACTTGGTAACAGGAAATACGTTTATTTCCATGACAGAATTAAAAAGCAATTTTGGACTGACAAATATAGATATCTTCAAATACATGCAACTTAAAAGTTTCATATCAAGATATGTATGTAATCTTGAGTGTAATCTTGAGGGAATCCTATTTGAGTCAGAAAATCATATTGATATGATAGGTGAGATATACCAAGCCTTGCAGAGAGCAGAGAGCCGATCCAACTGACAATCTATTGGAAAAATATATCAACTACTGGAACCAAGACTTAAATAACTGATATTGGCATTGAGGCTATCGGCTATCATTCTACTGTAGGCTATATATATATATACTATCATACTACTGTAGAGTATCTACTATCATCCTACTGTAGGCTATATATATACTATCAACCTACTGTAGGTTATATATATATATATATACTATCATCCTACTGTAGGGTATCTACTATCATCCTACTGTAGGCTATATATCTATCGGCTATCATCCTACTGTAGAGTATCTACTATCATCCTACTGTAGGTTATATATATATATATATATATATATATATATATATATATATATATATATATATATATATATATATATATATATATATATACTATCATCCTACTGTAGAGTATCTACTATCATCCTACTGTAGGCTATATATATACTATCATCCTACTGTAGGCTATATATATACTATCATCCTACTGTAGGTTATATATATATATACTATCAACCTACTGTAGGGTATCTACTATCATCCTACTGTAGGCTATATATCTATCGGCTATCATCCTACTGTAGAGTATCTACTATCATCCTACTGTAGGCTATATATCTATCGGCTATCATCCTACTATAGGATATCTATCGGCTATAATCCTACTGTGGGATATCTATCGGCTATCATTCTACTGTAGGCTATATATATATCGGCTATCATCCTACTGTAGGATATCTATCGGCTATCATTCTACTGTAGGCTATATATATATATATACTATCATCCTACTGTAGAGTATCTACTATTATCATACTGTAGGTTATATACATACTATCATCCTACTGTAGAGTATCTACTATCATCCTACTGTAGGCTATATATATACATACTATCATCCTACTGTAGGCTATATATCTATCGGCTATCATCCTACTGTAGGTTATCTATCGGCTATCATCCTACTGTAGGTTATATATATAGTATCATCCTACTGTAGGCTATATACAGTGGGGGAAAAAAGTATTTAGTCAGCCGCCAATTGTGCAAGTTCTCCCACTTAAAAAGATGAGAGAGGCCTGTAATTTTCATCATAGGTACACGTCAACTATGACAGACAAATTGAGAAAAAAAAAGAAAAAAATCACATTGTAGGATTTTTAATGAATTTATTTGCAAATTATGGTGGAAAGTAAGTATTTGGTCACCTACAAACAAGCAAGATTTCTGGCTCTCACAGACCTGTAACTTCTTCTTTAAGAGGCTCCTCTGTCCTCCACTTGTTACCTGTATTAATGGCACCTGTTTGAACTTGTTATCAGTATTAAAGACACCTGTCCACAACCTCAAACAGTCACACTCCAAACTCCACTATGGCCAAGACCAAAGAGCTGTCAAAGGACACCAGAAACAAAATTGTAGACCTGCACCAGGCTGGGAAGACTGAATCTGCAATAGGTAAGCAGCTTGGTTTGAAGAAATCAACTGTGGGAGCAATTATTAGGAAATGGAAGACATACAAGACCACTGATAATCTCCCTCGAACTGGGGCTCCACGCAAGATCTCACCCCGTGGGGTCAAAATGATCACAAGAACGGTGAGCAAAAATCCCAGAACCACATGGGGGGGACCTAGTGAATGACCTGCAGAGAGCTGGGACCAAAGTAACAAAGCCTACCATCAGTAACACACTACGCCGCCAGGGACTCAAATCCTGCAGTGCCAGACGTGTCCCCCTGCTTAAGCCAGTACATGTCCAGGCCCGTCTGAAGTTTGCTAGAGTGCATTTGGATGATCCAGAAGAGGATTGGGAGAATGTCATATGGTCAGATGAAAACAAATTAGAACTTTTTGGTAAAAACTCAACTCGTTGTGTTTGGAGGACAAAGAATGCTGAATTGCATCCAAAGAACACCATACCTACTGTGAAGCATGGGGGTGGTAACATCATGCTTTGGGGCTGTTTTTCTGCAAAGGGACCAGGACGACTGATCCGTGTAAAGGGAAAGAATGAATGGGGCCATGTATCGTGAGATTTTGAGTGAAAACCTTCCATCAGCAAGGGCATTGAAGATGAAACGTGGCTGGGTCTTTCAGCATGACAATGATCCCAAACACACCGCCCGGGCAACGAAGGAGTGGCTTCGTAAGAAGCATTTCAAGGTCCTGGAGTGGCCTAGCCAGTCTCCAGATCTCAACCCCATAGAAAATCTTTGGAGGGAGTTGAAAGTCTGTGTTGCCCAGTGACAGCCCCAAAACATCACTGCTCTAGAGGAGATCTGCATGGAGGAATGGGCCAAAATACCAGCAACAGTGTGTGAAAACCTTGTGAAGACTTACAGAAAACGTTTGACCTGTGTCATTGCCAACAAAGGGTATATAACAAAGTATTGAGAAACTTTTGTTATTGACCAAATACTTATTTTCCACCATAATTTGCAAATAAATTCATTAAAAATCCTACAATGTGATTGTCTGGATTTTTTTCCCTCATTTTGTCTGTCATAGTTGACGTGTACCTATGATGAAAATTACAGGCCTCTCTCATCTTTTTAAATGTTGAGGATCTGTCACGATCGTTGGTTAGAGATGAGGACCAAGGCGCAGCGTTGCAGGCAAACATACTCTTTATTAGAGACACGATCAAAAACAACAAAATGAAAACGTGACAGTTCACGGTCTAACACAACAGACTAGAAACAAGATCCCACAAACTCTGTGGGGAAACAGGCTGCTAAAGTATCTTTCTCAATCAGAGACAACAAGCAACAGCTGAATCACGTTGCCTCTGATTGAGAACCACACTGGCCAACATAGAACAACAATACTAGAATGTGAAACCTAGAACAAAACACATAGACTTTACACACCCTGGCTCAACATATTAGAGTCCCCAGAGCCAGGGCGTGACAGGATCAGCGTGGCAGATGTGTTGTTACCTACCCTCACCACCTGGGGGCGGCCCATCAGGAAGTCCAGGATCCAGTTGCAGAGAGAGGTGTTTAGTCCCAGGGTCCTTAGCTTAGTGAAGCTTGATCAATTAGTATATTTGAGTTTAGCCATAATTTTTGTTGTAATATTTGTATATATTTTTGTCCATTAAAATAACATAAAATTGATCAGAAATACAGTTTTGACATTGTTAATGTTGTAAATGGCTATTGTAGCTGGAAACGGCTGATTGTTTAATGGAATATCTACATAGGCGTACAGAGGCCCATTATCAGCAACCATCAGTCCTGTGTTCCAATGGCACGTTGTGTTTGCTAATCCAAGTTTATCATTTTAAACGGCTAATTGATCATTAGAAAACCCTTTTGCAATTATGTTAGCATAGCTGAAAATTGTTGTGCTGATTAAAGAAGCAATAAAACTGGCCTTCTTGAGACTAGTTGAATATCTGGAGCATCAGCAATGGTGGGTTTGATTACAGGCTCAAAATGGCCAGAAACAAATAACTTTCTTCTGAAATCGTCAGTCTATTCTTGTTCTGAGAAATGAAGGCTATTCCATGCGAGAAATTAGCAAGAAACAGAAGATCTCGTACAACGCTGTGTACTACTCCCTTCACAGAACAACGCAAACTGGCTCTAACCAGAATAGAAAGAGGAGTGGGAGGCCCCGGTGCACAACTGAGCAAGAGGACTAATACATTAGAGTGTCTAGTTTGAGAAACAGGCGCCTCACAGGTCCTCAACTGGCAGCTTCATTATATAGTACCCGCAAAACACCAGTCTCAACGTCAACAGTGAAGAGGCGACTCCGGGATGCTGACCTTCTAGGCAGAGTTGCAAAGAAAAAGCCATATGGAGAACATTGTTTCTGAATAAGATATGAGAAGTCAGAGGCCAGAGTGATGGAAAACATTGTTTCTGATCTAAGCTGAGTATCAGTATACATGGCTCTAACCTGCCAGAACTTTCCACAGGTCAACTGGTCAGAACTCCTATCCACAGGTCAACAGGTCAGAACTCCTATCCACAGGTCAACAGGTCAGAACTCCTATCCACAGGTCAACTGGTCAGAACTCCTATCCACAGGTCAACAGGTCAGAACTCCTATCCACAGGTCAACAGGTCAGAACTCCTATCCACAGGTCAACTGGTCAGAACTCCTATCCACAGGTCAACAGGTCAGCTTATATTTATGTAGAAGGTCATTGATCTGGCCACAAAGAATCGCTTTGCTCCAGCGGAGGACAATAGCGCTACAAAGTGTATGAGTTGGTCCCCAATGGCACCCTATTCCCTGTATAGTGCACTACTGTTGACCAGCTGACCCGTGGATTGAAGCAGTCAAACAGGGTAGGTATTGGTGTTTCCTCACTGTTAAGGGGAGACACTAATATCTCAGTGGAGTCAGTAATGTTGTGAGTGTGTGTATTGGTGATGGTGTCAGCAGCATTGAGTTGTTAGTTAATTATCAGGGGTCCGTCTCGCCTGCGGCTTAACTGATTAAAGAGCAGGGTGTCGTTACCGTGGCTACGGCCAGGCGGCTCGTTAGGTGCTGGTCTCCAGTCCTTAATTAGTTTTGTTTAAAGGAGGGATAGTGAAGTCACCTCCACAGGGCTGCCACATGCCAGGGCTGTCATTACCCTTTATTTGCCAGGGCTGTCATTACCCTTTATTTGCCAGGGCTGTCATTACCCTTTATTTGCCAGGGCTGTCATTACCCTTTATTTGCCAGGGCTGTCATTACCCTTTATTTGCCAGGGCTGTCATTACCCTTTATTTGCCAGGGCTGTCATTACCCTTTATTTGCCAGGGCTGTCATTACCCTTTATTTGTCAGGGCTGTCATTACCCTTTATTTGCCAGGGCTGTCATTACCCTTTATTTGCCAGGGCTGTCATTACCCTTTATTTGCCAGGGCTGTCATTACCCTTTATTTGCCAGGGCTGTCATTACCCTTTATTTGCCAGGGCTGTCATTACCCTTTATTTGCCAGGGCTGTCATTACCCTTTATTTGCCAGGGCTGTCATTACCCTTTATTTGCCAGGGCTGTCATTACCCTTTATTTGCCAGGGCTGTCATTACCCTTTATTTGCCAGGGCTGTCATTACCCTTTATTTGCCAGGGCTGTCATTACCCTTTATTTGCCAGGGCTGTCATTACCCTTTATTTGCCGGGGTTGTCATTACCCTTTATTTGCCAGGGCTGTCATTACCCTTTATTTGCCGGGGCTGTCATTACCCTTTATTTGCCGGGGCTGTCATTACCCTTTATTTGCCGGGGCTGTCATTACCCTTTATTTGCCGGGGCTGTCATTACCCTTTATTTGCCGGGGCTGTCATTACCCTTTATTTGCCAGGGCTGTCATTACCCTTTATTTGCCGGGGCTGTCATTACCCTTTATTTGCCAGGGCTGTCATTACCCTTTATTTGCCAGGGCTGTCATTACCCTTTATTTGCCGGGGCTGTCATTACCCTTTATTTGCCAGGGCTGTCATTACCCTTTATTTGCCAGGGCTGTCATTACCCTTTATTTGCCAGGGCTGTCATTACCCTTTATTTGCCAGGGCTGTCATTACCCTTTATTTGCCAGGGCTGTCATTACCCTTTATTTGCCAGGGCTGTCATTACCCTTTATTTGTCAGGGCTGTCATTACCCTTTATTTGCCAGGGCTGTCATTACCCTTTATTTGCCAGGGCTGTCATTACCCTTTATTTGCCAGGGCTGTCATTACCCTTTATTTGCCAGGGCTGTCATTACCCTTTATTTGCCAGGGCTGTCATTACCCTTTATTTGCCAGGGCTGTCATTACCCTTTATTTGCCAGGGCTGTCATTACCCTTTATTTGCCAGGGCTGTCATTACCCTTTATTTGCCAGGGCTGTCATTACCCTTTATTTGCCAGGGCTGTCATTACCCTTTATTTGTCAGGGCTGTCATTACCCTTTATTTGTCAGGGCTGTCATTACCCTTTATTTGCCAGGGCTGTCATTACCCTTTATTTGCCAGGGCTGTCATTACCCTTTATTTGCCAGGGCTGTCATTACACTGAGATAGAGGGGAGAGTTACATGGGAAGAGACACTTGAGCTCCTCTGAGGACGAGGATAGGGGGCTGTCTGGCCCAAACCCATAGTCTAACAGGACAAACACCATTTATAGATAGTCTCAAACCCTAAAACATCTAGAGAGTAGAGACATGTCCAGAGTAGAGTTTAATAGAGTTTAGCATGAATGTCCAGAATGTAACAGAGGAAATGAATAGCTGTGTGAGTGGAGCAGTGTAGAATAAGGAGAGGAGAGGAAAGAGGATTAATGTGATTTAACTAGCATGATACGCTGTTCATTCATTCATTATATGGGGATAGGAGAGGAGCTTATAGGGATTGGGAGCGTAGCCAAACCCCTGGTTCTCACAGCCTTTTATAACTTAATATGTTCATATGCACCATGAAGAAACCTTCCTTCCAGCAGGCGCCTTTATAGTGCAGGGAGGGAGAGAGGCTCATGGGTCCATACATCCACACTACACGTCCTGCCAGTCTTCACTAAGCCTGTAGTCTACAGTAGAGACCTGCCAGTCTTCACTAAGCCTGTGGTCTACAGTAGAGACCTGCCAGTCTTCACTAAGCCTGTAGTCTACAGTAGAGACCTGCCAGTCTTCACTAAGCCTGTGGTCTACAGTAGAGACCTGCCAGTCTTCACTAAGCCTGTAGTCTACAGTAGAGACCTGCCAGTCTTCACTAAGCCTGTGGTCTACAGTAGAGACCTGCCAGTCTTCACTAAGCCTGTAGTCTACAGTAGAGACCTGCCAGTCTTCACTAAGCCTGTAGTCTACGGTAGAGACCTGCTAGTCTTCAAAAAGCCTGTAGTCTACAGTAGAGACCTGCCAGTCTTCACTAAGCCTGTAGTCTACGGTAGAGACCTGCCAGTCTTCACTAAGCCTGTAGTCTATGGTAGAGACCTGCCAGTCTTCACTAAGCCTGTAGTCTACGGTAGAGACCTGCCAGTCTTCACTAAGCCTGTAGTCTATGGTAGAGACCTGCCAGTCTTCACTAAGCCTGTAGTCTACAGTAGAGACCTGCCAGTCTTCACTAAGCCTGTAGTCTACAGTAGAGACCTGCCAGTCTTCACTAAGCCTGTAGTCTACAGTAGATAACTTCCTTTCACTCTCTCCTCCTCTCTCTCCTCCTCTCTCTCCTCCTCTCTCTCCTCCGCCCAGGTGCCCCTACCGGTCCCTATCTTAAAGAGGACCAGTCCCACTGGCAGCTCCATGCTCACTATTACCCCCCCCTGCTCCGCTCCGCCACCGTACGCAAGTTCATGGTGGGATACGAAATGCTGGCGCAGGAGCAGAGAGACCTTACACCTGAACAGGTAAAACATTTGGGAAACAGTATTACTGCAACATATGCTATAAGGCCAGAGGAGGTGTTGTATATGGCCAATATATCACGGCTAAGGGCTGTTCTTAGGAACGACAAAACTCTCTCACAGCCGTGGTATATTGGCCATATATCACAAACTCCCGAGTGCCTTATTGCTATTATAAACTGGTTACCAACGTAATTAGAGCAGTAAAACTAAATGTTTTGTCATACCCGTGGTATACAGTCTGATATACCATGGCTTTCAGCCAATCAGAATTCAGTGCTCGAACCACCCAGTTTATAAATAAGCACAGATCTTCAT
>NW_028164954.1:154200-229200 GCF_964263955.1 Coregonus lavaretus
TGATAACAAGTTCAAACAGGTGCCATTAATACAGGTAACGAGTGGAGGACAGAGGAGCCTCTTAAAGAAGAAGTTACAGGTCTGTGAGAGCCAGAAATCGTGCTTGTTTGTAGGTGACCAAATACTTATTTTCCACCATAATTTGCAAATAAATTCATTAAAAATCCTACAATGTGATTTTCTGGATTATTCTTTCTCAATTTGTCTGTCATAGTTGACGTGTACCTATGATGAAAATTACAGGCCTCTCTCATCTTTTTAAGTGGGAGAACTTGCACAATTGTTGGCTGACTAAATACTTTTTTCCCCCACTGTAACTATCAGTGGGTCACAGCCGTGCGTAAGGGTCTACCTTCAGATGCTGTTTAGATGAATAGTTATTTTCTGGCATTGGGACTTTTTGAGCTTTGCTATTGGTCTCTTTCTTTGCTGGCTTTTCTCCCACTTCTTATGGAGACTCTTCGGGTAGGCTCGCTTAATATAAATGGCGCCAGAGATGCGGGAAAGAGGAGTCTGTTGGGTGAATATGTACAACAATAAAAAGTACAGGTGTTGTTTCTTCAGGAGACTCATAGTGATGTGTTGAATGAAGTCGATTGGGGGCTCTGGTGGAAAGCGGCAAGTGTGCTGAGCCATGGAACAAATGTTAGTGTGGGGGTGGCAGTCCTTTTTGCAATGGGTCTGGCTGTAAAAATTTGCTCCTCAAAGGAGGTGTGTAAGGGTAGACTGCTTATAGTAGAAGCAGAAATTAACAACATGGGTTTTGTCCTTATAAATGTGTATGCGCCTAACACATGGAGAGAGAGGGGGCTTCTGTTTGGGTGTCTTAGACAGGAAGTCTCACAGGTAGCGCCTGAGGAGACGCTGGTGGTCGGAGGGACTGGAACTGTACAATTGATTTGACGAAAGACAAATGGGGAGGAGCCTCATTCAGGCTCAGTGGGGGTGTTAAGGGACCACATTAATCAGTTTGACCTAGTGGATGTTTGGAGAACTAGAATCAGTTTTACCTAGTGGATGTTTGGAGAACTAGAATCAGTTTGACCTAGTGGATGTTTGGAGAACTAGAATCAGTTTGACCTAGTGGATGTTTGGAGAACTAGAATCAGTTTGACCTAGTGGATGTTTGGAGAACTAGAATCAGTTTGACCTAGTGGATGTTTGGAGAACTAGAATCAGTTTTACCTAGTGGATGTTTGGAGAACTAGAATCAGTTTGACCTAGTGGATGTTTGGAGAACTACACATCCCAACACAAGACAGTATACATGGGTGAAGGTCTTTGGGGCTAGGGTGAATGCAGCCCGACTCGATCGGTTTTACATGTCCAGGAATCAGAGCAATAGGCTGTTAGGTGCTACCATTCTCCCGGTGGGTTTTTCTGATCACCACATAACCATGGCTCGGCTGTCTATTTCACCAGGGCCTCGGCAGGCATCCTATTGGAAGTTTAATGTAAAGCTCTTACAAGATGCCACTTTTTGCTCAGGTTTCCAGACTTTTTGGGAAAGGTGGGGGCAGCGAAGAGAGGAGTATGAGTCTGAGTCAATGGTGGGATGTGGGAAAAGTCCAAATTCTGCTTTTCTGTCAACAGTAAACAGCTCTCTCATCCTCAGAGGCTAGGAGAGTATTGGGGGAACTCGAGCGTAGTATCAGTGAGGTGGAGGTAGCGCTGGTGGGGCAAGGCAATGTAGGCCTCCAGGCTAATTTAGCAGAACTACGTAGGGACCTGGGCAGTTTTTTCCAGGTTAAAGCAAAGGGAGCACTTGTAAGAGCTAGGTTCTCCATGCTCAAGGAGATGGATGCTCCCAGCTCCTCCTTCTCTGGTTTGGAAAGACAGAGCGGTGAAGCCAAGGATATGCATTGTCTACGGCTGTCGGATGGACGGGTGACCTCTGTGGTGGGGGAGATGCGGGAGCGGACTGTGGAGTTTTATACTGAGTTGTATAGGGCAGAACTGTGTGATCCTATGTGTGATCAGGTTTTGTTTGCCGAACTCCCTAAGCTCTCTCTGGTACAGAGGGATGAAATGGACATTCCCCTGTTGTCCCATGAACTGGCAGAGGCCGTAAGCCAGATGTCCCCCGGTGCACCGGGAGTCGATGTACTCCCAGTTGAGTTTTATAAAACATTCTGGAGAATAATTGGACTGGACTTCTGTTGCGTGTTGCATGAGTGGGGGTAGGAGAGTTGCCTATGAGCTGTCGTCGGGTGGCTCTGACTCTCCTGCCCAAGACAGGGGACTTTTGTGAACTTAACAGATGGAGGCCTGTGGCATTGCTCTGTACGGACTACAAGATATTTGCCAAGGTCCTTGCTAACAGACTGAAGTCCCATCTGGACTCTATAGTACACAAGGACCAGACATATTGTGTACCGGGACGCTTAATCACGGACAACTTGTTCTTAATCAGAAACATGTTGGACTTGTCGAGAGTTTCTAATGTGAACTTTGGACTGGTCTCTTTAGACCAAGAGAAGGCTTTTGATAGAGTGGACCATGAGTATCTGTTTAATGTGACGTCTGTGTTTGGGTTTGGGGAAAGGCTTTTGGCCTGTGTGAAGATGTTGTATGATGGGGTGTCATGTATGGTCAAGGTGGGAGGGGGGCTCAGTAGGCCAGTCTGGGTGAGGTGGGGCATTAGACAAGGATGCCCTCTATTGGGGAAGTTATATACACTAGCCATTGAGACTTTTTTGGGCTGCAGGGAGTGTGCTGGACAGGCTTTTGTCCCAAGTGTCATATAGAGGGAGGGTGCTGATAATCAACAACCTGGCAGCATCTTCCCTGTGCCATAAGCTGTCTCCCTCTCTCTCCCTATATTATCTCTCTCCCCCTATATTATCTCTCTCTCTCTCTCCCTATATTATCTCTCTCTCCCTATATTATCTCTCTCTCCCTATATTATCTCTCTCTCCCTATATTCTCTCTCTCTCTCCCTATATTATCTCTCTCTCCCTATATTATCTCTCTCTCCCTATATTATCTCTCTCTCTCCCTATATTATCTCTCTCTCTCACTATATTATCTCTCTCTCCCTATAGTATCTCTCTCTCTCCCTATATTCTCTCTCTCTCTCTCTCACTATATTATCTCTCTCATTATATTATCTCTCTCTCTCCCTATATTCTCTCTCTCTCCCCCCTATATTATCTCTATCTCTCCCTATATTATCTCTCTCTCCCTATATTCCCTCTCTCTCTCCCTATATTATCTCTCTCTCACTATATTATCTCTCTCATTATATTATCTCTCTCTCTCCATATATTATCTCTCTCTCTCTCTCTCTCTCTCTCTCTCTCTCTCTCTCTCTCTCTCTCTCTCTCTCTCTCCCTATATTATCTCTCTCTCTCTCTCCCCCTATATTATCTCTCTTTCTCTATATAATCTCTCTCTCTCCCTATATTATCTCTCTCTCTCCCTATATTATCTCTCTTTCCCTATATTATCTCTCTCTCCCTATATTATCTCTCTTTCCCTATATCATCTCTCTCTCCCTATATTATCTCTCTCTCCCCCAATATTATCTCTTTCCCTATATAATCTCTCTCTCCCTATATTATCTCTCTCTCTCTCTCCCCCCTATATTATCTCTATTTCCCTATATAATCTCTCTCTCTCTCTCCCTCTCTCTCCCTATATAATCTCTCTCCCTATATTATCTATCTTTCCCTATATCATCTCTCTCTCCCTATATTATCTCTCTCCCTATATTCTCTCTCTCCCTATATTATCTCTCTCTCTCACTATATTATCTCTCTCTCCCTATATTATCTCTCTCTCCCTATATTATCTCTCTCTCCCTCTCCCTATATTATCTCTCTCTCCCTATATAATCTCTCTCCCCCTATATAATCTCTCTCTCCCTATATTATCTCTCTCTCTCTCTCTCTCTCTCTCTCCCTATATTATCTCTCTCTCCCTATATTATCTCTCTCTCCCTATATTATCTCTCTTTCCCTATATAATATCTCTCTCTCCCTATATTCCCTCTCTCTCCCTATATTCCCTCTCTCTCCCTATATTCCCTCTCTCTCCCTATATTATCTCTCTCTCACTATATCTCTCTCTCCCTAAATTATCTCTCTTTCCCTATTTAATCTCTCTCTCCCTATATTATCTCTCTCTCCCTATATTATATCTCTCTCTCTCCCTATATAATCTCTCTCTCCCTATATTATCTCTCTTTCCCTATATTATCTTTCCCTATATTATTTTCTCTCTCCCCCTATATTATCTCTCTCTCTCTCTCTCCCCCTATATTATCTCTCTTTCCCTATATAATCTCTCTCTCCCTATATTATCTCTCTCTCTCCCTATATAATCTCTCTCTCCCTATATTATCTCTCTTTCCCTATATTATCTCTCTCCCTATATTATCTCTCTTTCCCTATATTATCTCTCTCTCTCTCCCTATATTCTCTCTTTCTCTATATCTCTCTCTCTATATATTATCTCTCTTTCCCTATATTATCTCTCTCCCTATATTATCTCTCTTTCCCTATATTATCTCTCTCTCTCTCTCCCTATATTCCCTCTCTCTCTCCCTATATTCTCCCTCTCCCTATATTATCTCTCTCCCTATATTATCTCCTCTCTCCCTATATTATCTCTCTCTCCCTATATAATCTCTCTCTCCCTCACTATATTATCTCTCTCATTATATTATCTCTCTCTCTCCCTATATTCTCTCTCTCTCCCCCCTATATTATCTCTATCTCTCCCTATATTATCTCTCTCTCTCTCTCACTATATTATCTCTCTCATTATATTATCTCTCTCTCTCCCTATATTCTCTCTCTCTCCCCCCTATATTATCTCTATCTCTCCCTATATTATCTCTCTCTCTCTCTCACTATATTATCTCTCTCATTATATTATCTCTATCTCTCCCTATATTATCTCTCTCTCTCTCTCACTATATTATCTCTCTCATTATATTATCTCTCTCTCTCCCTATATTATCTCTCTCTCTCTCCCTATATTCTCTCTTTCTCTATATCTCTCTCTCTATATATTATCTCTCTTTCCCTATATTATCTCTCTCCCTATATTATCTCTCTTTCCCTATATTATCTCTCTCTCTCTCTCCCTATATTCCCTCTCTCTCTCCCTATATTATCTCTCTCCCTATATTATCTCCTCTCTCCCTATATTATCTCTCTCTCCCTATATAATCTCTCTCTCCCTATATTATCTCTCTCCCTATATTATCTCTCTATACCTATATTATCTCTCTCCCTATATTATCTCTCTTTCCCTATATTATCTCTCTCCCTATATTATCTCTCTTTCCCTATATTATCTCTCTCTCTCTCTCCCTATATTCCCTCTCCCTCTCCCTATATTATCTCTCTCCCTATATTATCTCCTCTCTCCCTATATTATCTCTCTCTCCCTATATAATCTCTCTCTCCCTATATTATCTCTCTCCCTATATTATCTCTCTATACCTATATTATCTCTCTTTCCCTATATAATCTCTCTCTCTCCCTATATTATCTCTCTCTCCCTATATTATCTCTCTCTCCCTATATTATCTCTCTCTCTCCCTATATTATCTCTCTCTCTCACTATATTATCTCTCTCTCCCTATAGTATCTCTCTCTCTCCCTATATTATCTCTCTCTCTCTCTCACTATATTATCTCTCTCATTATATTATCTCTCTCTCTCCCTATATTCTCTCTCTCTCCCCCCTATATTATCTCTATCTCTCCCTATATTATCTCTCTCTCTCTCTCACTATATTATCTCTCTCATTATATTATCTCTCTCTCTCCCTATATTCTCTCTCTCTCCCCCCTATATTATCTCTATCTCTCCCTATATTATCTCTCTCTCTCTCTCACTATATTATCTCTCTCATTATATTATCTCTATCTCTCCCTATATTATCTCTCTCTCTCTCTCACTATATTATCTCTCTCATTATATTATCTCTCTCTCTCCCTATATTATCTCTCTCTCCCTCTCCCTATATTATCTCTCTCTCTCCCTATATTATCTCTCTCTCCCTATATAATCTCTCTCCCCCTATATAATCTCTCTCTCCCTATATTATCTCTCTCTCTCTCTCTCTCTCTCTCTCTCTCTCTCTCTCTCCCTATATTATCTCTCTCTCCCTATATTATCTCTCTCTCCCTATATTATCTCTCTTTCCCTATATAATCTCTCTCTCTCTCCCTATATTATCTCTCTCTCCCTATATTATCTCTCTCTCCCTATATTCCCTCTCTCTCCCTATATTATCTCTCTCTCACTATATCTCTCTCTCCCTAAATTATCTCTCTTTCCCTATTTAATCTCTCTCTCCCTATATTATCTCTCTCTCCCTATATTATATCTCTCTCTCTCCCTATATAATCTCTCTCTCCCTATATTATCTCTCTTTCCCTATATTATCTTTCCCTATATTATTTTCTCTCTCCCCCTATATTATCTCTCTCTCTCTCTCTCCCCCCTATATTATCTCTCTTTCCCTATATAATCTCTATCTCCCTATATTATCTCTCTCCCTATATTATCTCTCTCTCTCCCTATATAATCTCTCTCTCCCTATATTATCTCTCTTTCCCTATATTATCTCTCTCCCTATATTATCTCTCTTTCCCTATATTATCTCTCTCTCTCTCTCCCTATATTCCCTCTCTCTCTCCCTATATTCTCTCTCTCCCTATATTCTCTCTCTCTCTCCCTATATTATCTCTCTCTCTCACTATATTATCTCTCTCTCTCTCACTATATTATCTCTCTCCCTATATTATCTTTCTCTCTCCCCCTATATTATCTCTCTCTCCCTCTCTCTCCCCCTATATTATCTCTCTCTCCCTCTCTCTCCCCCCTATATTATCTCTCTCTCCCTATATTATCGCTCTCCCTATATTATCTCTCTCTCCCTATATTATCTCTCTCTCCCTATATTATCTCTCTCCCTCTCTCCCTATATTATCTCTCTCCCTCTCCCTATATTATCTCTCTCCCTATATTATCTCCTCTCTCCCTATATTATCTTTCTCTCCCTATATAATCTCTCTCTCCCTATATTATCTCTCTCCCTATATTATCTCTCTATACCTATATTATCTCTCTTTCCCTATATAATCTCTCTCTCTCCCTATATTATCTCTTTCTCCCTATTATCCCTCTCTCCCTATATTATCTCTCTCTCTCACTATATTATCTCTCTCTCTCCCTATATTATCTCTCTTTCCCTATATTATCTCTCTCTCCCTATATTATCTCTCTCTCTCTCTCCCTATATTATCTCTCTCCTTATATTATACATCTCTCTTCCTATATTATCTCTCGCTTTCTCTCTCTCCCTATATTATCTCTCTCTCTCCCTATATTATCTCTCTCTCTCTCTCCCCCTATATTATCTCTCTCCCCCTATATTATCTCTCTTCCCCTATATTATCTCTCTCTCTCCCTATACTATCTCTCTCTCTTGATTCTCATGGTCTGAGAATCCTTTAGGCCCTTCTACCCCGATTGCTCAGTTTGACCGGGTGGCCAGCTCTAGGAAGAGTCTTGGTGGTTCCAAACTTCTTCAGTTTAAGAATGATTGCAGGCCACTGTGTTCTTGGGGACCTTCACGAGATCTGTGCCTCGACACAATCCTGTCTCAGAGCTCTACAGATAATTCCTTTGACCTAATGCCTTGGTTTTTGCTCTGACATGTACTGTCAACTGTGGGACCTTATATAGACAGGTGTGTGCCTTTCCAAATCATGTCCAATCAATTGAATTTACCACAGGTGGACTCCAATCAAGTTGTAGAAACATCTCAGGGATGATCAATGGAATCAGGATGCACCTGAACTCAATTTCAAGTCTCATAGCAAAGGGTCTGAATACATATGTAAATAAGGTATTTCCGTTTTTAATTTTTAACAAATTAGCAAAAAAATAAAAATAAACAGTTTTTGCTTTGTCATTATGGGGTATTGTGTGTAGATTGATGAGGATTTTTTATTTTTTTTAATCCATTTTATAATAAGGCTGTAACGTAACAAAATGTAGAAAAAAATCAACGGGTCTGAGTACTTTCCGAATTCACTGTATATATTGAAGAGCTGCATCCCTGTCTCACCCCACGGCCCTGTGAGATGTGTGTGTTTTTTGCCAATTTTTTTTATAATGCAGTATTTATTTCCCAAAACACCGCTTTCAGGCTCAAAGCAGGCCCAAATCCCTGTAATTCGCGTGAAGAAAAGACAGAGGTACAGGGGGCGGAGATCGGGGTGCCTTGTGAGAATTTGTCGGCGAGTGGGTAATCTGCCTCTACCATCCGTTCTATTGGCCAACGTGCAATCACTGGAGAATGAACTGGATGAGCTCCGCTCGAAGACTATCCTACCAACGGGACATTAAAAACTGTAAAATCGTATGTTTCACCGAGTCGTGGCTGAACGACGACACAGATAATATACATTTGGCTGGGTTTTCCGTGCATTGGCAGGACAGAGCAGCTACGTCTGGTAAGACGAGGGGTGGGGGTGTGTGTCTATTTGTCAATAACAGCTGGTGGCGATGTCTAATATGAAGGAAGTCTCGAGGTGTTGCTCGCCTGAGGTAGAGTATCTCATGATAAGCTGTAGACCACACTATCTACCAAGAGAGTTTTCATCTATATTTTTCGTAGCTGTCTATTTACCACCACAAACCGATGCTGGCACTAAGACTGCACTCAACGAGCTGTATAAGGCCATAAGCAAACAGGAAAATGCTAATCCAGAAGTGGCGCTCCTAGTGGCCGGGGACTTTAATGCAGGCAAACTTACATCCGTTTTACCTTATTTTTACCAGCATGTCACATGAGCAACCAGAGGAAAAAAAACTCTAGACCACCTTTACTCCACACACAGAGACGCATACAAAGCTCTCCCTCGCCCTCCATTTGGCAAATCTGACCATAATTCTATCCTCCTGATTCCTGCTTACAAGCAAAAACTAAAGCACCAGTGACTCGCTCAATATGGAAGTGGTCAGATGACGCAGATGCTAAGCTACAGGACTGTTTTGGTAGCACAGACTGGAATATGTTCCGGCATTCATCCAATGGCATTGAGGAGTATACCACATCAGTCACCGGCTTCATCAATAGTGTATCGACGACATCGTCCGCACAGTGACCGTACGTACATATCCCAACCAGAAGCCATGGATTACAAGCAACATCCGCACCGAGCTAAAGGCTAGAGCTGCAGCTTTCAAGGAGCGGGACACTAATCCGGACGCTTACAAGAAATCCCGCTATGCCCTCCGACGAACCATCAAACAGGCAAAGAGTCAATACAGGACTAAGATTGAATCCTACTACACCGGCTCCGGATGTGGCAGGGCTTGTAAACTATTACGGACTACAAAGGGGAACCCAGCCATGAGTGCCCGTGACGCGAGCCTACAAGATGGGCTAAATGCCTTTTATGCTCGATTCAAGGCAAGCAACACTGAAGCATGCATGAAAGCACCAGCTGTTCCTGACGGCTATGTGATCATGCTCTCCATAGCCGATGTGAGTAAGCTTTAAACAGGTCAACATTCACAAGGCCGCGGGGCCAGTCGGATTACCAGGACGTGTACTCAGAGCATGCGAGGACCAAGTGTCTTCACTGACATGTTCAACCTCTCCCTGACCGAGTCTGTAAAACTCATTCAAGGGTTTTTCTTTATTTTTACAGTTTTTTACATTGTAGAATAATAGTGAAGACATCAAAACTATGAAATAACACATGTGGAATCATGTAGTAAACAAAAAAGTGTTAAACAAATAGCCACCCCTTGCCTTGATGACAGTTTGCTAATCTTGCCAATGAAAAAATTATTGAAGTAGTTGGCAATATCATTGGGTTTTGTGATGAATGAGCCGTCTGATTCAATTAATGATGGAGCTGAGTTTGCCTTTTTGCCCGTTTTTAAGGTGCTCCAAAGCTTTTTACTATCATTCTTTATATCATATATTTTTGTTTCATTGTATAGTTTCTTCTTCTTTTTATTTAGTGTAGTCACATGATTTGCAGTCCGTTTGCCAATCGGTTGTGCTTCCAGACTTATTTGCCATTCCTTTTGCCTCATCCCTCTGAACCATACCATTTTTCAATTCCTCATCAATCCAAGTGCATTTAACAGTTTCTACAGTCATTTTCTTAATGGGTGCATGCTTATTAGTAACTGGAATAAGCAATTTCATAAATGTGTCAAGTGCAGCGTCTGGTTGCTTCTCAATACACACCATGGACCAACAAATATTCTTTACAAAAACAACATTGTAATCACTACAAAACTTATTGTATGACCTCTTATATACTATATTAGGTCAATCAATCAATCAATCAATTTTATTTTATATAGCCCTTCTTACATCAGCTAATATCTCGAAGTGCTGTACAGAAACCCAGCCTAAAACCCCAAACAGCTAGTAATGCAGGTGTAGAAGCACGGTGGCTAGGAAAAACTCCCTAGAAAGGCCAAAACCTAGGAAGAAACCTAGAGAGGAACCAGGCTATGAGGGGTGGCCAGTCCTCTTCTGGCTGTGCCGGGTGGAGATTATAACAGAACCATGCCAAGATGTTCAAAAATGTTCATAAGTGACAAGCATGGTCAAATAATAATCAGGTCCAGCCTTCGGAACTTTGGTTTTCCTAGATATGTCTGCTATATTGTGATCACTACAGCCGATGGATTTGGATACTGCTTAAAAGCAAATTCCTGCAGCATTAGTAAATATGTGATCAATACATGTTGATGATTTCATTCCTGTGCTTTTTGTAACTACCCTGGTAAATTGACTGATAATCTGAACCAGGTTGCAGGCACTGGTTACAATTTGAAGCTTTTTCTTGAGTGGGCAGTTTGAAGAAAGCCAGTCAATATTGAAATCACCCAGAAAATATACCTCTCTGTTGATATCACATACGACAAGGATGGCGGCCTCGCAACTAGCTCTTAGGAAACTTTGCGGTATTTAGTTTTTTTTATGTATTATTTTTTACATTATTAGCTCAGAAAGTGTTTTGTATCATTACATACAGCCGGGAAAAACTATTGGATATCAGAGCAGCGGTAACTCACCAGCATTACAACCAGGAATTGGACTTTCCCGAAGCAGATCCTTTGTTTGCTCTCCCCAGGGCAACTGAACTGATTCCAGCGGCTGACCCAAAACATCGCCGGCGGAGGAGAGGCATTCGGAGCGGCCTGCTGGTTCGACTTCGGAGGCGCGCACACCACCCACCGCTTCCAAATATACTACTCGCTAATGTTCAGTCTCTGGTTAACAAGCTACCCGTGCTAAGGACTATTCATCGCTGGTCTGACCAATCGGAATCCATGCTTCAAGATTGTTTTGATCACGCGGACTGATATGTTCCAGGTAGCCTCTGAGAACAACATTGACGAATACATGGATACGGTGACAGAGTTCATCAGGAAGTGTATAGGAGATGTTGTACCCACTGTGACTATTAAAACCTACCCTAACCAGAAACCGTGGATAGATGGCAGCATTCGCGCAAAACTGAAAGCATGAACCACCGTATTTAACCATGGCAAGGTGACTGGGAATATGGCAGCCACGTCTCCGACACCGACGTCTCGCTTCCAGACAAGCTAAACACCTTCTTCGCCCGCTTTGAGGATAACACAGTGCCACCGACGAGGCCCACTACCAAGGACTGTGGCCTCTCCTTCTCCGTGGCCGACGTGAGTAAGACATATAAGCATGTCAACCCCCGCAAGGCTGCCGGCCCAGATGGCATCCCTAGCCGCGTCCTCAGAGCATGCGCAGACCAGCTGACTGGTGTGTTTATGGACATACTCAATCTTTCCCTATCCCAGTCTGCTGTTCCCACATGCTTCAAGATGGCCACCATTGTTCCTGTACCCAAGAAAGCAAAGGTAACTGAACTAAATGACTACTGCCCCGTAGCACTCACCTCTGTCATCATGAAGTGCTTTGAGAGACTAGTCAAGGATCATATCACCTCTACCTTACCTGTCACCCTAGACCTACTTCAATTTGCTTACCGCCCCAATAAATCCACTGACGATGCAATCGCCATCACACTGCACACTGCCCTATCCCATCTGGACAAGAGGAATACCTATGTAAGAATGCTGTTCATTGACTATAGCTCAGCATTCAACACCATAATACCCTCCAAGCTCATCATTAAGCTTGAGGCCCTGGGTCTGAACCCCACCCTGTGCAACTGGGTCCTGGACTTCCTGACGGGCCGCCCCCAGGTGGTGAAGGTAGGAAACAACATCTCCGCTTCGCTGATCCTCAACACTGGGGCCCCACAATAGTGCGTGCTCAGCCCCCTCCTGTACTCCCTGTTCACCCATGACTGCGTGGCCAAGCATGCCTCCAACTCAATCATCAAGTTTGCAGACGACACAACAGTAGTAGGCTTGATTACCAACAATGACGAGACCGCCTACAGGGAGGAGGTGAGGGCTCTGGGAGTGTGGTGCCAGGAAAATAAACTCTTACTCAACGTCAACAAAACAAAGGAGATGATCGTGGACTTCAGAAAACAGCAGAGGGTGCACCCCCCTATCCACATCGACGGGACCGCAGTGGAGAAGGTGGAAAGCTTCAAGTTCCTTGGCTTACACATCACTGACAAACTGAAATGGTCCACCCACACAGACAGTGTTGTGAAGAAGGCGCAACAGAGCCTATTCAACCTCAGGAGGCTGAAGAAATTTGGCTTGGCACCTAAAACCCTCACAAACTTTTACAGATGCACAATTGAGAGCATCCTGTCGGGCTGTATCACTGCCTGGTACGGCAACTGCACCGCCCGCAACTGCAGGGCTCTCCAGAGGGTGGTGCGGTCTGCCGAACGCATTACCGGCGGCAAACTACCCGCCCTCCAAGACACCTACAGCACCCGATGTCACAGGAAGGCCAAAAATATAATCAAGGACATCAACCACCCGAGCCACTGCCTGTTCACCCCACTATCATCCAGAAGGTGAGGTCAGTACAGGTGCATCAAAGCTGGGAACGAGAGAATGAAAAACAGCTTCTATCTCAAGGCCATCAGACTGTTAAATAGCCATCACTAGCACATTAGAGACTGCTGCTGCCTATTGAAATCACTGGCCACTCTTCACTTTAATAATGTTTACATATCTTGCACTACTCATCTCATATATATATATATACTGTATTCTATAATATTCTACTGTATCTTAGTCCATGCCGCTCTGTCATTGCTTGTCCATATACAGTGAGGAGAACAAGTATTTGATACACTGCCGATTTTGCAGGTTTTCCTACTTACAAAGCATGTAAAGGTCTGTAATTTTTATCATAGGTACACTTCAACTGTGAGAGACGGAATCTAAAACAAAAATCCAGAAAATCACATTGTATGATTTTTAAGTAATTAATTTGCATTTTATTGCATGACATATGTATTTGATACATCAGAAAAGCAGAACTTAATATTTGGTACAGAAACCTTTGTTTGCAATTACAGAGATCATACGTTTCCTGTAGGTCTTGACCAGGTTTGCACACACTGCAGCAGGGATTTTGGCCCACTCCTCCATACATACCTTCTCCAGATCCTTCAGGTTTCGGGGCTGTCGCTGGGCAATACAGACTTTCAGCTCCCTCCAAAGATTTTCTATTGGGTTCAGGTCTGGAGACTGGCTAGGCCACTCCAGGACCTTGAGATGCTTCTTACGGAGCCACTCCTTAGTTGCCCTGGCTGTGTGTTTTGGGTCGTTGTTATGCTGGAAGACCAAGCCACGACCCATCTTCAATTATCTTTTGAGGGAAGGAGGTTGTTGGCCAAGATCTCGCGATACATGGCCCCATCCATCCTCCCCTCAATACGGTGCAGTCATCCTGTCCCCTTTGCAGAAAAGCATCCCCAAAGAATGATGTTTCCACCTCCATGCTTCATGGTTGGGATGGTATTCTTGGGGTTGTACTTATCCTTCTTCTTCCTCCAAACACGGCGAGTGGAGTTTAGAGCAAAAAGCTCTATTTTTGTCTCATCAGACCACATGACCTTCTCCCATTCCTCCTCTGGATCATCCAGATGGTCATTGGCAAACTTCAGACGGGCCTGGACATGCGCTGGCTTGAGCAGGGGGACCTTGCGTGCGCTGCAGGATTTTAATCCATGACGGCGTAGTGTGTTACTAATGGTTTTCTTTGAGACTGTGGTCCCAGCTCTCTTCAGGTCATTGACCAGGTCCTGCCGTGTATTTCTGGGCTGATCCCTCACCTTCCTCATGATCATTGATGCCCCACGAGGTGAGATCTTGCATGGAGCCCCAGACCGAGGGTGATTGACTGTCATCTTGAACTTCTTCCATTTTCTAATAATTGCGCCAACAGTTGTTGCCTTCTCACCAAGCTGCTTGCTTATTGTCCTGTAGCCCATCCCAGCCTTGTGCAGGTCTACAATTTTATCCCTGATGTCCTTACACAGCTCTCTGGTCTTGGCCATTGTGGAGAGGTTGGAGTCTGTTTGATTGAGTGTGTGGACAGGTGTTTTTTATACAGGTAAAGAGTTCAAACAGGTGCAGTTAATACAGGTAATGAGTGGAGAACAGGAGGGCTTCTTAAAGAAAAACTAACAGGTCTGTGAGAGCCGGAATTCTTACCGGTTGGTAGGTGATCAAATACTTATGTCATGCAATAAAATGCAAATTAATTATTTAAAAATCATACAATGTGATTTTCTGGATTTTTGTTTTAGATTCCGTCTCTCACAGTTGAAGTGTACCTATGATAAAAATTACAGACCTCTACATGCTTTGTAAGTAGGAAAACATGCAAAATCGGCAGTGTATCAAATACTTGTTCTCCCCACTGTATGTTTATATTCTTAAATTCCATTCCTTACTAGATTTGTGTGTATTGGGGATATGTTGTGAAATTGTTAGATATTCCTTGTTAGATATTACTGCACTGTCGGAGCTAGAAGCACAAGCATTTCGCTACACCCACAATAACATCTATAGGCTATATACGGGAGGTACCGGTACAGAGTCAATGTGCGACCACCTGTATGAACCTGTATAACTGATATGTGTAGAATTATAAGGGACACTTCATGTTTTGTGGATAATATTTATATTTGCAGTCGGTGATTCCTGGCAGGCTGATCAGATTCACTTTAGTGAGAAAGTGTTGAGATCAGGTATACCCCCCCAAAATGAATATTTATGAAGAATTCCCCCACCTGAATGCATTCTATTAACATTTGAAGGGTTTGGGCAAAGGCTGAAATTGGGTTTGAGAGTTACCCTTAAAGGGTAGCTGTAGTGTAGCTTAACTTCTTCCAGTGTGAAGTAATTAGTAGTTTGGTCAACTATGATTTCAGAGTAGTCATTTTTAGTAACATGTTCTGTCTAGACAACAGCAGCAGTACTTTAACCTGTCATCCTGGGTCTCAATGTAACAGCAACAGTACTTTAACCTGTCATCCTGGGTCTCAATGTAACAGCAACAGTACTTTAACCTGTCATCCTGGGTCTCAATGTAACAGCAACAGTACTTTAACCTGTCATCCTGGGTCTCAATGTAACAGCAACAGTACTTTAACTTTAATTTCTTGATAACAAACTATAGTTTTGGCAAGTTGGTTAGGACATCTACTTTGTGCATAACACAAGTAATTTTTCCAACAATTGTTTACAGACAGGTTATTTCACTTATAATTCACTGTATCACAATTCCAGTGGGTCAGAAGTTTACATACACTCAATTAGTATTTGGTAGCGTTGCTTTTAATTTGTTTAACTTGGGTCAAACGTTTCGGGTAGCCTTCCACAAGCTTCCCACAATAAGTTGGGTGAATTTTGGCCCATTCCTCCTGACAGAACTGGTGTAACTGAGTCAGGTTTGTAGGCCTCCTTGCTCGCACACGCTTTTTCAGTTCTGCCCACACATTTTCTATAGGATTGAGGTCAGGGCTTTGTGATGGCCACTCCAATACCTTGACTTTGTTGTCCTTAAGCCATTTTGCCACAACTTTGGAAATATGCTTGGGGTCATTGTCCATTTGGAAGAGCCATTTTTGACCAAGCTTTAACTTCCTGACTGATGTCTTGAGATGTTGCTTCAATATATCCACATAATTCTCCTTCCTCATGATGCCATCTATTTTATGAAGTGCACCAGTCCCTCCTGCAGCAAAGCACCCCCACAGCATGATGCTGCCACCCCCGTGCTTCACGGTTGGGATGGTGTTTTTCGGCTTGCAAGCGACCCCCTTTTTTCTCCAAACCTGACGATGGTCATTATGGCCAAACAGTTCTATTTTTGTTTCATCAGACCAGAGGACATTTCTCCAAAAAGTACGATCTTTGTCCCCATGTGCAGTTGCAAACCGTAGTCTGGCTTTTTTATGGCGGTTTTGGAGCAGTGGCTTCTTCCTTGCTGAGCGGCCTTTCAGGATATGTTGATATAGGACTCGTTTTACTGTGGATATAGATACTTTTGTACCTGTTTCCTCCAGCATCTTCACAAGGTCCTTTGCTGTTTTCTGGGATTGATTTGCACTTTTCACACCAAAGTACGTTCATCTCTAGGAGACAGAACGCGTCTCCTTCCTGAGCGGTTTGACGGCTGCGTGGTCCCATGGTGTTTATACTTGCGTACTATTGTTTGTACAGATGAACGTGGTACCTTCAGGCGTTTGGAAATTGCTCCCAAGGATGAACCAGACTTTTGGAGGTTTTTCTGAGGTCTGATTTCTTTTGATTTTCCCATGATGTCAACCAAAGAGGCACTGAGTTTGAAGGTAGGCCTTGAAATACATCCACAGGTACACCTCCAATTGACTCAAATTATGTCAATTAGCCTATGAGAAGCTTCTAAAGCCATGACATAATTTTCTGGAATTTTCCAAGCTGTTTAAAGGCACAGTCAACTTAGTGTATGTAAACTTCTGACTCACTGGAATTGTGATACAGTGAATTATAAGTGAAATAATCTGTATAAACAATTGTTGGAAAAATTACTTGTGTCATGCACAGAGTAGATGTCCTAACCGACTTGCCAAAACTATCGTTTGTTAACAAGAAATTTGTGGAGTGGTTGAAAAACGAGTTTTAATGACTCAACTGTATATACACTATCAGTCAGAAGTTTGGACACACCTACTCATTCCAGGGTTTTTCTTTATTTTTACTATTTTCTACATTGTAGAATAATAGGGCAAATCTGTCATCAAGGCAAAGGGTGGCTATATATATATATATATATATATATATACTTTCCTGTTCCTCCAACTTCACTTGACGAAGAGTGTTGTGATATTATTTTCCTTAAAAATCAGGTTAAACTGTCTGCAACACAAACAAATTATTTGCGAAGGACAAATTACACATGACAATCTACGGTTGGCAGTTGACTCCTTTCAGAAAACCCCTGGCCTTGATGGCTTTCCAATATAGATACAATCCCCTTTGCCTCCAGAACAGCCTGACTTCTCCGGGGCATGGAAATGTTGCTCAATTAGTATCAAGGGACCTAACGTGTGCCAGGAAAACATTCCCCATTGAACACTGTGGAATATAGCCTATTAATATTACACTCTCTGGAGGCAGATTGAACACTGTGGAATATAGCCTATTAATATTAAACTCTCTGGAGGCAGATTGAACACTGTGGAATATAGCCTATTAATATTAAACTCTCTGGAGGCAGATTGAACACTGTGGAATATAGCCTATTAATATTAAACTCTCTGGAGGCAGATTGAACACTGTGGAATATAGCCTATTAATATTAAATGTGTGATAATTCAACTATATTTAATTGTATATTAGCAAAACAAAGTGGTGTGTAGTTGCAGTAGTTAGCTCCACCTTTACATGGGAAAGAAAGTAATTAACTACTGAAAACACCAAGATTAGAATTTAGTCCAACTGCCACCAAACTACTGCAGAATGGAGTGTAATTCACTACTCCACAACACTAGGTTATGTTGGAATGCAGCAGACATATGGTATTCACACTGTAAAAGGTTTAATACATGGTTCTGCTACTATCTCTTCTGGGTTGTCAGAATGGGGCCCACTGTGTCATGAAACATTGGAGGGATGCCCATCACTGATGACATCATGGACATTATGACCTTAGTTTATCTTCAGCTGTCTCTGCTGTGCTTTACTGTGACTCTACTCTCTGTGTGTGTACCTTCCTCAGGCTGCTGAACGACTGAGGAACCTTCCAGAAGACCACTACAAGACCAGAAAGACAGCAGGAGAGATGGGTGGAGAGACAGGAGGAGAGATGGTTGGAAAGACAGGAGGAGAGATGGGTGGAGAGACAGGAGGAGAGATGGGTGGAGAGACATGAGGAGAGATGGTTGGAAAGACAGGAGGAGAGATGGTTGGAGAGACAGGAGGAGAGATGGGTGGAGAGACAGGATTAGAGATGGGTGGAGAGACAGGAGGAGAGATGGGTGGAAAGACAGGAGGAGAGATGGGTGGAGAGACAGGAGGAGAGATGGGTGGAGAGACAGGAGGAGAGATGGGTGGAGAGACAGGAGGAGAGATGGGTGGAGAGACAGGAGGAGAGACAGGAGGAGAGACGGGTGGAGAGACAGGAGGAGAGATGGGTGGAGAGACAGGAGGAGAGATGGGTGGAGAGACAGGAGGAGAGATGGGTGGAGAGACAGGAGGAGAGATGGGTGGAGAGACAGGATTAGAGATGGGTGGAGAGACAGGAGGAGAGATGGGTGGAGAGACAGGAGGAGAGATGGGTGGAAAGACAGGAGGAGAGATGGGTGGAGAGACAGGAGGAGAGATCGGTGGAGAGACAGGAGGAGAGATCGGTGGAGAGACAGGAGGAGAGATGGGTGGAGGGACGGAAGGAGAGAGAGAGAGAGAAGGTTGGGTCACCTCTAACCCTACCACACCTCTGACCCTACCACACCTCTAACCCTGACCCTACCACACCTCTGACCCTGACCCTACCACACCTCTGATCCTGACCCTACCACACCTCTGACCCTGACCCTACCACACCTCTGATTCTGACCCTACCACACCTCTGACCCTAGCACACCTCTGACCCTGACCCTACCACACCTCTGACCCTACCACACCTCTGATCCTACCACACCTCTGACCTCTGACCCTACCACACCTCTGACCCTACCACACCTCTGACCCTACCACACCTCTGACCTCTGACCCTACCACACCTCTGACCTCTGACCCTACCACACCTCTGACCCTACCACACCTCTGACCCTACCACACCTCTAACCCTGACCCTACCACACCTCTAACCCTGACCCTACCACACCTCTGACCCTACCACACCCCTGACCCTACCACACCTCTGATCCTGACCCTACCACACCTCTGACCCTGACCCTACCACACCTCTGATTCTGACCCTACCACACCTCTGACCCTAGCACACCTCTGACCCTGACCCTACCACACCTCTGACCCTACCACACCTCTGATCCTACCACACCTCTGACCTCTGACCCTACCACACCTCTGACCCTGACCCTACCACACCTCTGACCTCTGACCCTACCACACCTCTGACCCTACCACACCTCTGACCTCTGACCCTACCACACCTCTGACCTCTGACCCTACCACACCTCTGACCCTAACTCACCTCTGACCCTACCACACCTCTGACCCTACCACACCTCTGACCTCTAACCGTACCACACCTCTGACCCTAACTCACCTCTGACCCTACCACACCTCTGACCTCTGACCCTACCACACCTCTGACCCTAACTCACCTCTGACCCTACCACACCTCTGACCCTGACTCTGTCACAGGGATCATCAACTAGATTCAGCAGCAGGCTTCCAGTTGGTACCTGGTCTATCACATTAACATTAGATATTCAAGTATGAATAACAGGAAGTGCCAATCAAAACGGTTTGATACAAATACTACTAGATTACTTGTTGGGATTAATTTTGAGGGAAGGGAAATATATAATATTGCTGACAGTGCCTTCAGAAAGGATTCACACCCCTTGACTTTTCCCACATTGTGTTGTGTTAGAGCCTGAATTTAAAATGGATTAAATTGAGATTTTGTGTCACTGGCCTACACACAATACCCCATAATGTTAAAGTGGAATTATGTTTGTAAATTAATAAAAAATGAAAAGCTGAAATGTCTTGAGTCAATAAGTATTCAACCCCTTTGTCATGGCAAGCCTAAATAAGTTCAGGAGTAAACATTTGCTTAACAAGTCACATAATAAGATGCATGGACTCACTCTGTGTGCAATAATGGAGTTTAACATGATTTGTGAATTACTACCTCATCTCTGTACCCCACATACAATTATCTGTAAGGTCCCTCAATCGAGTAGTGAATTTCAAACACAGATTCAACCACAAAGACCAGGGAGGTTTTCCAATGCCTCGCAAAGAAGGGCACCTATTGGTAGATGGGTAAAAAAAAAAATCCCTTTGAGCATGATGAAATTATTAATTACACTTTGGATGGTGTATCAATAAACCCAGTCACTACAAAGATACAGGCATCCTTCCTAACTCAGTTTTCGGAAAGGAAGGAAACTGCTCTCAGGGATTTCACCATGAGGCCAATGGTGACTTTAAAACAGTTACAGAGTTTACTGGCTGTGATAGGAGAAAACTGAGGATGGATCAACAACATTGTAGTTACCCCACAATACTAACCTAAATGACAGTGAAAAGAAGGAAGCCTGTACAGAATAAAAATAATCCAAAACATGCATCCTGTTTGCAACAAGGCACTAAAGTAAAACTGCAAAAAATGTGGCAAAGAAATGACATTTTGTTCTGAATACAAAGCGTTATGTTTGGGGCAAATCCAATATAACACATCACTGAGTACCACTCTTCATATTTTCAAGCACGGTCAAATAAAATAAAATGTTATTGGTCACATACACATATTTAGCAGATGTTATTGTGGGTGTAGTGTCACGGTTTTCAAAGCCAGAACCCAGAAGCAGACCAGGACAAGGTAAGTTGAAACAAAGGTGAGTGTTTATTTAACAGATCCACGAGTGATGCTGAATAATCCAGGGAACAGAGCGGGCGGTGTGGATGAGTTGTTGAGGGTGCAGTGGTAGGTCCAATAATGGCTCGGCAGCCGCCGACCATCAGGCAGAGGTTGGGTGAAGGTTCCGGACGAGTGACTGCAGATGGAACAAAACGGAGGTAAGTATACAACAAGCAAACAAGGTGCAAAACAACAAAACTAACGCTATAAGCTCTAAGGCTGATCCTCTGATAAACATACTGTTCATGGCTAACGATCCGGCAGGGAATGGATGTTAAGTCAGAGCCTAAGAAGGGTGATGATCAGGACCAGGTGTGCAGATTGCTGATGGGATGCAGGTGCGGAAATCATGAGCGCTCCCGCCTAGCAACGTCGCCCGGCAACCAGGCAGGGAGCGTTCCAGAACCCTCGGGAAACTGGAGATCCCGAGCAGAAAACTAACAACCCAGACAGGAACCGACTCAGACTGCAGGGTTCGTTACAGTACCCCCCCTCCGACGAACGCCACCGGGCGGACTCCCCGGAGCGCCAGGATGGAGGCGGTAGAAGTCACGAATGAGGTCAGCATCAAGGATCTGTCGCCGCGGAATCCAACTCCTCTCTTCAGGACCATACCCCTCCCAGTCCACGAGATACTGGAAACCCCGGCCCCGCCGTCTGGAATCCATAATGCGTCGCACCGTGTAGGCAGGACCACCTCCGATCATCCGAGGAGGAGGAGGAGGAGGCGGAGGAGGCAACAGAGGACTGAGGAGAACAGGCTTGAGGCAGGAGACATGAAAGGTGGGATGGACTCTGAGCGTTCTCGGTAATTTGAGTCGAACTGCAACCGGATTGATCACCTTCTCCACCACAAACGGACCAATGAACTTCGGTGACAACTTCCTAGACTCAGTCCGTAAAGGAAGATCCCGTGTGGCCAACCAGACCCTATCTCCGATGGTATAGGTTGGAGCGGGAATCCGGCGACGATTCGCCTGGAGCTGATACCGGTCAGAAACTCTAAGGAGTGCCTTTCTGGCCCGATGCCAGGTCCGGTGGCAACGACGAATATGGGCCTGAACAGAGGGCACTGAGAGATCCTTCTCCTGAGAAGGGAACAAGGGAGGTTGGTAGCCATACAGGCACTGGAAGGGAGACATCCCAGTGGCAGATGTAGGGAGAGTATTGTGGGCATACTCAACCCAAGGCAACTGGGAGACCCAGGAGGTGGGGTTGGAGGAGACAAGGCAGCGTAGCGTGGATTCCATCTTCTGGTTGGCTCTCTCCGCCTGACCATTAGATTGGGGGTGAAAACCAGATGTGAGACTGACTGTAGCTCCAATGGCCAAACAGAAGGATTTCCAGACAGCAGAGGTAAACTGAGGACCACGGTCGGAAACGATATCACTGGGCAACCCGTGGACCCTGAAAACCTCCCTAACCAGGATCTCGGACGTCTCCGAGGCAGAGGGAAGCTTGGAAATGGGCACAAAGTGGGCGAACTTGCTGAATCTGTCCACGATCGTCAGAACGACCTTCTTCCCCTCAGAAGAGGGCAACCCAGTGACAAAGTCCAGGGCCAGATGCGACCATGGTCGCCGGGGAATAGGAAGGGGGTGAAGTAGTCCAGAGCTGGGCCGATTGGCACTTTTATTCTGCGCACACACTGGACAGGCAGCAACAAAACCCCGAGTATCCTCTCCCATGGCAGGCCACCAAAAACGTCTGCGAAGAAACGCCATCGTCCGAGCCACGCCAGGGTGACAAGCCATCTTGCTGGCGTGAGACCATTTGAGGACAGCAGAACGAACCGACTCAGGCACAAACAACCGACCGGGTGGACCGTTACCGGGACCGGGCTGCGTCCGAAGGGCCGCCATAACCTCCTCCTCAATCTTCCACATAACTGCTCCCACGACACAGTTCCGGGGAAGAATCGTCTCGGTCTTGGACCCACTCTCCTCCGTCTTGGAGAACATCCGGGACAAGGCGTCCGCCTTGCTGTTCTTAGATCCAGGTCGGAACGTCAGGGAAAAATTGAATCGTCCGAAAAACAACGCCCACCTGGCCTGACGGGAGTTGAGACGTCTAGCCGATTGCACGTAAGCAAGATTCTTGTGATCAGTCCAGACAATAAACGGTTGCTCCGCCCCCTCCAACCAGTGGCGCCACTCCTCCAAGGCAAGCTTCACCGCGAGAAGCTCCCGGTTACCCACATCGTAGTTCCTCTCCGCAGGCGAAAGCCGACGAGAGTAGTAGGCGCAGGGATGGAGTTTACTGTCAGTGGAGCATCGCTGCGACAGGATGGCGCCAACTCCCACATCAGACGCGTCCACTTCAACGACGAACTGACGGGCCGTGTCCGGTTGAGAGAGAATCGGTGCGTTGGTGAATCGCCTCTTCAAGTCCAGAAACGCTCTATCCGCCTCCGGATTCCAACTGAAGGTCCTGGTACTGGAAGTCAAGGCAGTTAACGGAGCGGCCACACGGCTGTAATCCCGGATGAATCTGCGGTAGAAATTCGCAAACCCCAAAAACCTCTGGAGCTGCAATCTCGTACCGGGCTGGTCCCATTCCAGAACCGCTCTAACCTTCTCCTGGTCCATCCTAATCTCTCCCCTGGAGATGATGTACCCGAGGAAGGATGTCGTGTGGGCGTGAAACTCGCACTTCTCGGCCTTCACGAACAGGCGATTCTCCAACAATCGCTGCAGAACCTGCCGGACATGCTGGGCGTGGTCGGAAGGTTCCTTCGAGAATATTAGAATGTCATCCAGGTAAACAAACACAAAGAGACCGATCATATCTCTCAGGACGTCGTTCACCATACTCTGGAATACCGCTGGAGCATTGGTCAGTCCAAACGGCATCACCTGATACTCGAAGTGACCCATCGGTGTATTGAAACCCGTCAACCACTCGTCCCCCTCTCTGATCCGGACCAGGTGATACGCATTGCGTAGGTCTAGCTTGGTGAACACCGTAGCACCCTGTAAGGAGTCGAAGGCAGAGCTCATCAAGGGCAGGGGATACTTGTTCTTGACCGTGATATCATTCAACCCCCGATAATCAATACACGGTCGAAGAGAGCCATCCTTCTTACCCACAAAGAAGAATCCTGCCCCCAGGGGTGATGACGAGGGACGAACGAGACCAGCAGCTAGGGACTCCTTGATGTAGGTCTCCAAAGCCTCACGTTCAGGTCGGGAGATACTGTATAACCTTCCCTTGGGGTAGACAGCTCCAGGGAACAGGTTGATGGCACAATCATATGGTCGGTGGGGAGGGAGTGACAGAGCCCTCTGCTTACTGAACACTTCCCCCAAATCGTGATATGTCTCGGGAACCAGGGACAAATCTGGGGGTTTAGCCTCAATCACCTGACTGGGAACCGAATGGGAACAGGCAGTCTTGAGACAGTTAGCATGGCAATCAAGGCTCCAACTCGTTACCTTGCCCGTCACCCAATCGAACGTGGGATTGTGTTCCTTCAGCCAGGGGTATCCAAGGACCAGAGGAACATGGGAAGACGGCAGAATGAAGAATGAAATCACCTCAGAATGATTCCCCGACAACAGCATCTTAACCGGTTCAGTCCTCATCGTGATACGTGCCAGACTACTGCCGTTCAGAGTGGTAGCTTCAATGGCTTCCGGTAATTGCTCCTTGGAAAGCCCCAGCTGTTCCACCACCTCGGCATCAATAAAGCTTCCATCGGCACCTGAATCGACAAAAGCGTTAATCGCTAAGCTCTGATTCCTGTTCATAAGGGTCGCCGGGAAACGGGGTCTGACAGAGGTCTTGAGAGGTCGAAACTGGCTCGCTAAAAGTCCTCCCAACTTTAGCGAGCCACGCAGTTTGACGACCGCCGGGAACAAGTGGCGAGGTAATGTCCCGAACCACCACAGTAGAGGCAACAGTTAGTCCTACGTCTATGTTGGCGCTCCTCCTTGGTTAACCCGTGCCGCCCCACTTGCATGGGTTCAGAATCGGGAGACAGGACCTCTCCACTAATCCTGTGTGGTGGACGATGATCGACGTATCCTGGTCCAATCCCCGACCCGACTGGAACCGGAGAAGCTGATCGATTGGACGGAACCCATTGCTTCTCCCTCCTTCGCTCTCGGACTCGATTATCCACCCGAATAGACAAGGCTACCAAGCTGTCCAGGTCACTAGGCTCCGGATAGGAGATCAACTCATCCTTGAGCTGCTCCGACAGGCCCTGGTAAAAGGCCGCTTGCAGAGACTCCTCATTCCACCCACTCTCCACAGCCAACGTCCAGAACTCGATCACGAAGTCGGCAACGCTGCGAGTTCCTTGGCGAAGCGAAAACAGGCGCCTAGCTGCGTCCCTCCCTCGGACGGAATGGTCGAATAACTTCCTCATCTCGGCCGTGAACCCCTGGTATGAAGCCATGCAGGTGTCCTGTCGTTCCCAAACGGCTGAAGCCCACTCCAGCGCTCGACCACGCAGCAACTCAATCACAAAGGCTATCCTAGCCTTGTCTGTGGCATAAGAGTAGGGCTGTAGATCGAACACTAAACCACACTGCATAAGGAAAGAACGGCATCTTCCCAGCTCCCCCTCATATTTATCCGGCGTCGGAACCTTGGGCTCACGGAAGGACACAGCTCCGGAAGCGGCAGGCGAGATGGGTGAAACCGGTAGTGGATTCTCCACCGGACACTTGCGCTGGTTCTGGACCTCCGTCAGACCGGTAGAAAGGTTCCGAACTGACAACGCGATCTCCTGTAGTACCGTGCTATGATGGCCCAACATCTTCTCCTGATGGGTAATGGCATGGCGAACAGAATCCAGGTCCGCTGGGTTCATTACTGGCCGGATCGTTCTGTCACGGTTTTCAAAGCCAGAACCCAGAAGCAGACCAGGACAAGGTAAGTTGAAACAAAGGTGAGTGTTTATTTAACAGATCCACGAGTGATGCTGAATAATCCAGGGAACAGAGCGGGCGGCGTGGATGAGTTGTTGAGGGTGCAGTGGTAGGTCCAATAATGGCTCGGCAGCCGCCGACCATCAGGCAGAGGTTGGGTGAAGGTTCCGGACGAGTGACTGCAGATGGAACAAAACGGAGGTAAGTATACAACAAGCAAACAAGGTGCAAAACAACAAAACTAACGCTATAAGCTCTAAGGCTGATCCTCTGATAAACATACTGTTCATGGCTAACGATCCGGCAGGGAATGGATGTTAGGTCAGAGCCTAAGAAGGGTGATGATCAGGACCAGGTGTGCAGATTGCTGATGGGATGCAGGTGCGGAAATCATGAGCGCTCCCGCCTAGCAACGTCGCCCGGCAACCAGGCAGGGAGCGTTCCAGAACCCTCGGGAAACTGGAGATCCCGAGCAGAAAACTAACAACCCAGACAGGAACCGACTCAGACTGCAGGGTTCGTTACATGTAGTGAAATGCTTGTGTTTCTAGCTCCAACAGTGCAGTAGTATCTAACAATTCACAACAATACACACAAATCTAAAAGTAAAATAATGGAATTAAGAAATATATAAATATTAGGACGAGCAATGTCGGAGTGGCATTGACTAAAATACAGTAGAATAGAATACAGTATATACATATGAGATGAGTAAAGCAGTATGTAAACATTATTAAAGTGACTAGAGTTCCATGTCTATGTATATGGGGCAGCAGCCTCTAAGGTGCAGGGTTGAGTAACCGGGTGGTAGCCGGCTAGTGATGGCTATTTATGATGCACCTGTACTGACCTCGCCTTCTGGATGATAGCGGGGTCAACAGGCCATGGCTCAGGTGGTTGATGTCCTTAATTATATTTTTGGCCTTCCTGTGGAATCGGGTAATGTAGGTGCCCTGGAGGGCAGGCAGCGTGCCCCCGGTGATGCGTTGGGCAGACCGCACCCCCCTCTGGAGAGCCCTGTGGTTGCGGGCGGTGCAGTTGCTGTACCAGGCGGTGATACAGCCCGACAGGATGCTCTCAATTGTGCATCTGTAAAAGTTTGTGAGGGTCTTAGGGGCCAAGCCAAATGGTGGTGGCTGCATCATGTTATGGGTATGCTTGTCATCGGCAAGGACTAGGGAGTTTTTTAGGATACAAAACAATGGAATACAGCTAAGAACAGGCAAAATCCTAGCGGAAAATCTGGTTCAATCTTCTTTCCAACAGACACTGGGAGATAAATTCACCTTTCAGCAGGACAATAACCTAAAACACAAGGCCAAATCTACACTGGAGTTGCTTACCAAGATGACATTGAATATTCCTGAGTGGCCTAGTTACAGTTTTGACTTAAATTGGCTTGAAAATCTATGCCAAGACTTGAAAATGGCTTTCTAGCAATGATCAACAAACAATTTGACAGAGCTTGAAGAATTTAAAATGTGAAATGCTCTTAGAGACTTACCCAAAAAGACTCACAGCTGTGATCACTGCCAAAGAAGATGCAAAGATGTATTGTCTGAGAGGGGTGTATACTTGTGTGAACTATAATCAAAATTAAAATAAATAAAAATAAATTGGTCATTTAGCAGACGCTCTTCTCCAGAGCGACTTACAGGAGCAATTAGGGTTAAGTGCCTTGCTCAAGGGCACATCGACAGATTTTTCACCTAGTCGGCTTGGGGATTAGAACCAGCGACCTTTCGGTTACTGGTACAACGCTCTTAACCACTAAGCTACCTGCCGCCCCAAGATATACAGTACCAGTCAGAAGTTGGGACAAACCTACTCATTCCAGGGTTTTTCTTTATTCTACAATGTAGAAAATAGTAAAAATAATAGTGAAGACATCAAAACTATGAAATAACACATATGGAATCATGTAGTAACCAAAAATGTGTTAAACACATCAAAATACATTTTATATTTGAGATTCTTCAAAGTAGCCACCCTTTGCCTTGATGACAGCTTTGCACACTCTTGGCATTCTCTCAACCAGCTTCATGAGGTAGTCACCTGGAATGCATTTCAATTAACAGGTGTACCTTGTTAAAAGTTAATTTGTGGAATTTGTGGAAGATAGCCCTATTTGGTAAAAGACCAAGTCCATATTATGTCAAGAACAGCTCAAATAAGCAAAGAGAAATGACAGTCCATCATTACTTTAAGACATGAAGGTCAGTCAATCTGGAACATTTCAAGAACTTTGAAAGTTTCTTCAAGTGCAGTCAAAAAAACCATCAAGCGCTATGATGAAACTGGCTCTCATGAAGACCGCCACAGGAAAGGAAGAAACAGAATTACCTCTGGTGCAGAGGATAAGTTCATTAGAGTTAACTGCACCTCAGATTGCAGCTCAAATAAATGCTTCCCAGAGATCAAGTAACAGACACATCTCAACATCAACTGTTCAGAGGAGACTGCATGAATCAGGCCTTCATGGTGGAATTGCTGCAAAGAAACCACTACTAAAGGACACCAATAAGAAGAAGAGACTTGCTGGGGCCAAGAAACACGAGCAATGGACATTAGACCGGAGGAAATCTGTCAGCTGAGTCCAAATGTAAGATTTTTGGTTCCAACCGCCTTGTCTTTGTGAGACGCAGAGTAGGTGAATGGATGATCTCCGCATGTGTGGTTCCCACCATGAAGCATGGAGGAGGAGGTGTTATGGTGTGGGTGTGCTTTGCTGGTGACACTGTCTGTGATTTATTTAGAATTCAAGGCACACTTAATCAGCATGGTTACCACAGCATTGTGAAGCTATACGCCATCCCATCTGGTTTGCGCTTAGTGGGACTATCATTTGTTTTTCAACAGGACAATTACCCATTTCCCAGAGTCGTGGTTGAACGACGACATGGATAACATACAGCTGGTGGGATATACGCTGCATCGGCAAGATAAAACAGCTGCCTCCGGTAAGACAAGGGGTGGTGGTCTGTGTATATTTATAAACAACAGCTGGTTCACGAAATCTAATGCTAAGGAAGACTCGAAGTTTTGCTCGCCTGAGGTAGAGTATCTCATGATAAGCTGTAGACCACACTATTTACCAAGGGAGTTTTCATCTATATTTTTCGTAGCTGTCTATTTACCACCACAAACCGATGCTGGCACTAAGACCGCACTCAATGAGCTGTATAAGGCCATAAGCAAACAGGAAAACGCTCATCCAGAGGCGGCGTTCCTAGTGGCCGGGGACTTTAATGCAGGGAAACCTAAATCCATTTAACCTAATTTCTACCAGCATGTTAAATGTGGAACCAGAGGAAAAGAAAACTCTAGACCACCTTTACTCCACACACATAGACACGTACAAAGCTCTACCTCGCCCTCCATTTGGCAAATCTGACTTAAGTCTATCCTCCTGATTCCTGCTTACAAGCAAAAACTAAAGCAGGAAAGACCAGTGACTCGGTCAATAAAGAAGTGGTCAGATGACACAGATGCTAAGCTACAGGACTGTTTTGCTAGTCACTGGCTGGAATATGTTCTGGGATTCTTCCGATGGCATTGAGGAGTACACCACATCAGTCACTGGCTTCATCAATAAGTGCATCGATGACGTCGTCCCCACAGTGACCATACGTACATACCCCAACCAGAAGCCATGGATTACAGGCAATATGAGCACTGAGCTAAAGGCTAGAGCTGCCGCTTTCAAGGAGCGGGACTCTAACCCGGACGCTTATAAGAAATCCGGCTATGCCCTCCAACGAACCATCAAACAGGCAAAGCGTCAATACAGGACTAAGATTTAATCGTACTACACCACTCCAACGCTCGTCAGATGTGGCAGGGCTTCCAAACTATTACAGACTACAAAGGGAAGCACAGCCGTGAGCTGCCCAGTGACACGAGCCTACCAGACGAGGTAAATTACTTCAGCTCAACATTCACAAGGCCGCAGGGCCAGATGGATTACTAGGACGTGTACTCTGAGCATGCGCTGACCAACTTGCAAGTGTCTTCACTGACATTTTCAACCTGTCCCTGACTGAGTCTGTAATACCAACATGTTTCAAGCAGACCACCATAGTCCCTGTGCCCAAGAACACTAAGGTAACCTGCCTAAATGACTACCGACCCGTAGCACTGACGTCAGTAGCCATGAAGTGCTTTGAAAGGCTGGTCATGGCTCACATCAACACCATCATCCCAGAAACCCTAGACCCACTCCAATTTGCATACTGCCCCAACAGATCCACAGATGATGCAATCTCTATTGCACTCCACACTGCCCTTTCCCACCTGGACAAGAGGAACACCTACGTGAGAATGCTATTCATTGACTACAGCTCAGCGTTCAACACCATAGTGCACTCAAAGCTCATCACTAAGCTAAGGACCCTGGGACTAAACACCTCCCTCTGCAACTGGATCCTGGACTTCCTGACGGGCCGCCCCCAGATGGTAAGGGTAGGTAACAACACATCTGCCACGCTGATCCTCAACACAGGGGCCCCTCAGGGGTGCGTGCTCAGTCCCCTCCTGTACTCCCTGTTCACCCAAGACTGCATGGCCATGCAAGACTCCAACACCATCATTAAGTGTGCCGACGACACAACAGTGGTAGGCCTGATCACCGACAATGATGAGACGGCCTATAGGGAGGAGGTCAGAGACCTGGCCATGTGGTGCCAGGATAACAACCTCTCCCTCAACGTGAGCAAGACAAAGGAGATGATTGTGGACTACAAGAAAAAGAGGACTGAGCACGCCCCCATTCTCATCAACGGGGCTGTAGTGGAACAGGTTGAGAGCTTCAAGTTCCTTGGTGTCCACATCACCAACAAACTATCATGGTCCAAACACACCAAGACAGTCGTGAAGAGGGCACGACAAAACCTATTCCCCCTAAGGAGACTGAAAAGATTAGGCATGGGTCCTCAGATCCTCAAAACGTTCTACAGCTGCACCATCAAGAGCATCCTGACTCGTTGCATCACTGCCTGGTATGGCATCTGCTTGGCCTCTTGAGGGTAGTGTTTACGGCCCAGTACATCACTGGGGCCAAGCTGCCTGCCATCCAGGACCTCTATACCAGGCGGTGTCAGAGGAAGGCCCTAGAAATTGTCAAAGACTCCAGCCACCCTAGTCATAGACTGTTCTCTCTGCTACCGCATGGCAAGCGGTACCGGAGCGCCAAGTCTAGGTCCAAAAGGCTTCTTAACAGCTTCTTTTGTCTTTGACCAAAAATTGTGTTTGACCAGATACAATGCTATTTTACTGTAAACAAATTGACAACAACCTTTCAGCATGCTTATAGAGAAGGACATTCAACAAGCACAGCACTTACACAAATGACTGGCTTTACACCCCCTGCTATAATGTGGATACAGAGTTACCTGTCTAACAGAACACAGAGGGTGTTCTTTAATGGAAGCCTCTCAAACATAATCCAGGTAGAATCAGGAATTCCCCAGGGCAGCTGTCTAGGCCCCTTGCTTTTTCCCATCTTTACTAATGACCTGCCACTGGCTTTGAGTAAATCCAGTGTGTCTATGTATGCGGATGACTCAACATTATACACGTCAGCTACTACTGCGACTGAAATGACAGCAACACTTAACAAAGAGTTGCAGTTAGTTTCAGAATGTGTGGCAAGGAATAAGTTAGTCCTGAATATTTCCAAAACTACAAGCATTGTATTTGGGTCAAATCATTCACTAAACCATGAACCTCAACTACATCTCGTAATGAATAATGTGGAAATTGAGCAAGTTGAGGAGACTAAACTGCTTGGAGTAACCCTGGATTGTAGACTGTCATGGTCAAAGCATGTTGATACAACAGTAGCTAAGATGGGGAGAAGTCTGTCCATAATAAAGCGCAGCTCTGCCTTCTTAACAGCACTATCAACAAGGCAGGTCCTACAGGCCCTAGTTTTGTCGCACCTGGAATACTGTTCAGTCGTGTGGTCAGGTGCCACAAAGAGGGACTTAGGAAAATTGCAGTTGGCTCAGAACAGGGCAGCAAGGCTGGCCCTTAAAAGTACACGGAGAGCTAATTTTAATGAGATGCATGTCAGTCTCTCCTGGCTCAGAGTGGAGGAGAGATTGACTTCATCACTGCTTGTTTTTGTAAGAGGTGTTGACAAGGTGAATGTACCGAGCTCTCTGTTTAAACTACTATCACACAGCTCGGAAACCCATGCATACCCCACAAGACATGCCACCAGAGGTCTCTTCACAGTCCCCAAGTCCAGAACAGACTATGGGAGGCGCACAGTACTACATAGAGCCATGACTACATGGAACTCTATTCCACATCAGGTAACTGATGCAAGCAGTAGAATCAGATTTATTTTTTTAAACAGATAAAAATACACCTTATGGAACAACGGGGACTGTGAAGAGACCAACACAAGGGTATAGACACATGCATACGCACACATTTACGCTGTTTATTATCTATGCATAGTCAAATTAACTCTACCCACATGTACATATTACCTCAATTACCTTGACTAACCTGTGCCCACACACATTGACTCGGTACCGGTACCCCCTGTATATAGCCTCCCTACAGTTATTTCACATTGACTCTGTACCGGTACCCCCCTGTATATAGCCTCTCTACTGTTATTTAACTGCTGCTCTTAAATGTTATCAATTTTTTTTACTTAAAACGGCATTGTTGGTTAAGGGCTTGTAAGTAAGCATTTCACTGTAAGGTCTACACCTGTTGTATACAGTGCATGTGACAAATAACATTTTATTTTATTTGAAACCCACCTCCAGGCTGTGTAAGGGCTATTTGACCAAGAAGGAGAGTGATGGAGTGCTGCATCAGATGACCTGGCCTCAACAATCCCCAGACCTCAACCCAATTGAGATGGTTTGGGATGAGTTGGACCGCAGAGTGAAGGAAAAGCAGCCAACAAGTGCTCAGCATATGTGGGAACTCCTTCAAGACTGTTGGAAAAGCATTCCAGGTGAAGCTGGTTGAGAGAATGCCAAGCGTGTGCAAAGCTGTCATCAAGGCAAAGGGTGGCTATTTGAAGAATCTCAAATATAAAATATATTTTGATTTGTTTAACACTTTTTTGGCTACTACATGATTCCATATGTGTTTTGATGTCTTCACTATTATTCTAAAATGTAGAAAATAGTACAAATAAAGAAAAACCCTTGAATAAGTAGGTGTTCTAAAACTTTTGACTGGTACTTTATTTTTCAGACATTTTTATATTTTGTAGATTTTAAATTTATACCTTTTATTATTTTTCGAATTCTTCACCTTTGATTTAATACAAATATTTCAAATATTACAGCTAATTCACGTACAGATCAAATTTCCAATAGCTTCCAGTCTAAATTACATATACAGTGAGGGAAAAAAGTATTTGATCCCCTGCTGATTTTGTACGTTTGCCCACTGACAAAGAAATGATCAGTCTATAATTTTAATGGTATGTTTATTTTGCTACGGCTGGCCATGCTTTCCACCTGGCTACCACTACCCCGGCCACCAGCTCTGCACCCTCCGCTGCAACTTGCCCATGCCCCCCCCCCCGCTTCTCCTTCACACAAATCCAGACAGCTGATGTTCTAAAAGAGCTGCAAAATCTGGACCCCTACAAATCATCTGGGCTAGACAATCTGGACCCTTTCTTTCTAAAACTAGCCGCCGAAATTTGTCGCAACCCCTATTACTAGCCTGTTCAACCTCTCTTTCGTAACGTCTGAGATCCCCAGAGATTGGAAAGCTGCCGCGGTCATCCCCCTCTTCAAAGGGGGTGACACTCTAGATCCAAACTGTTACAGACCCATATCCATCCTGCCCTGCCTTTCAAAAGTTTTTGAAAGCCAAGTCAACAAACAGATCACCGACCATTTCGAATACCACCGTACCTTCTCCGCTATGCAATCCGGTTTCCGAGCTGGTCATGGGTGCACTTCAGCCACGCTCAAGGTCCTAAACGATATTATAACCGCGATCGATAATAGACAGTACTGTGCAGCCGTTTTCATTGACCTGGCCAAGGCTTTCGACTCTGTCAACCACCGCATTCTTATTGGCAGACTAAATAGCCTTGGTTTCTCAAATGACTGCCTCGCCTGGTTCACCAACTACTTCTCAGATAGAGTTAAATGTGTCAAATCGGAGGGCCTGTTGTCTGGACCTATGGCAGTCTCTATGGGGGTGCCACAGGGTTCAATTCTTGGGCCGACTCTTTTCTCTGTGTATATCAATGATGTCGCTCTTGCTGCTGGTGACTCTCAGATCCACCTCTACGCAGACGACACCATTTTGTATACATCTGGCCCTTCATTGGACACTGTGTTAACAAACCTCCAAACGAGCTTCAATTCCATACAACACTCCTTCAGTAGCCTCCAACTGCTCTTAAACACTACTAAAACTAAATGCATGCTCTTCAACCGAATGCTGCTTGCACCCGCCCACCTGACTAGAATCACTACTCTCGACGGGTCTGACCTAGAGTATGTGGACAACTACAAATATCTAAGTGTCTGGTTAGACTGTAAACTCTCCTTCCAGACTCACATTAAGAATCTCCAATCCAAAGTTAAATCTAGAATCGGTTTCCTATTTCGCAACAAAGCCTCCTTCACTCATGCTGCCAAACATGCCCTCGTAAAACTGACTATCCTACCGATCCTTGACTTCGGCGATGTCATTTACAAAATAGCCTCCAACACTCTACTCAGCAAATTGGATGTAGTCTATCACAGTGCCATCCGTTTTGTCTCCAAAGCCCCATATAATACCCACCACTGTGACCTGTACGCTCTTGTTGGCTGGTCCTCACTACATATTCGTCGCCAAACCCACTGGCTCCAGGCCATCTATAAATCACTGCTAGGCAAATCCCCGCCTTATCTTAGCTCATTGGTCACCATAGCAACACCCACCCGTAGTCTGCGCTCCAGCGGGTATATCTCACTGGTCATCCCCAAAGCCAACACCTCCTTTGGCCACCATTCCTTCCAGTTCTCTGCTGCCAATGACTGGAACAAATTGCAAAAGTCTCTGAAGCTGGAGACACTTATCTCCCTCACTAACTTTAAGCATCAGTTGTCAGAGCACCTTACCGATCACTGCACCTGTACACAGCCCATCTGAAATTAGCCCGCCCAACTACCTCATCCCTATATTGTTATTTATTTTGCTCATTTGTACCCCAGTATCTCTATTTGCACATCATCTCTTGCACATCTATCATTCCAGTGTTAATACTAATTGTAATTATTTTGCACTATAGCCTATTTTATTGCCTTACCTCCATAACTTGCTAAATTTGCACACACTGTGTATATATATGTATTTCTGTTGTATTTTTGACTTTGTTTTGTTTTACCCCATATGTAACTCTGTGTTGTTGTTTTTATCGCACTCCTTTGCTTTATCTTGGCCAGGTCGCAGTTGTAAATGAGAACTTGTTCTCAACTGGTTTACCTGGTTAAATAAAGGTGAAATAAAAAAAATAATAATAATAATTTGAACAGTGAGAGACAGAATAACAACAAAAAAATCCAGAAAAATGCTTGTCAAAAATGTTATAAATTGATTTGCATTTTAATGAGGGAAATAAGTATTTGACCCCTCTGCAAAACATGACTTAGTACTTGGTGGCAAAACCCTTGTTGGCAATCACAGAGGTCAGACGTTTCTTGTAGTTGGCCTCCAGGTTTGCACACATCTCAGGAGGGATTTTGTTCCACTCCTCTTTGCAGATCTTTTCCAAGTCATTAAGGTTTTGAGGCTGACGTTTGGCAACTCGAACCTTCAGCTCCCTCCACAGATTTTCTATGGGATTAAGGTCTGGAGACTGGCTAGGCCTGTCACGGATTCTGCCGAGACTGCCCTTCCTTCTGGTTCGGGCAGGCTTCGGCGTTCGTCGTCACCGGAATTCTGCTGCCGATCTATGTTCTATGTTTCTATGTTCATCTGGTTGTTGTCTAGTGTTGCACCTGTTTTCCATTATGGTATTATGTCCTTCCCTATTTAACCTGTTCCCTCCCACTGTGTGTTGTGCGTGTTTGTTACTTGTTTGAGTGTCGTTTGTGAGCGGGTTTGCTCCTCCCTGTGTTGGAGGTTTTGCTTGTTTCTTTACTATTCAGTAAAGTAGATTTTCATTTCATTCTGTGTCCTGCGCTTGACTCTGGCCTACCGCATTCCACAGACATTCATGACAAGGCCACTCCAGGACCTTAATGGCCTTCTTCTTGAGCCACTCCTTTGTTGCCTTGGCCGTATGTTTTGGGTCATTGTCATGCTGCAATCCCCATCCACGACCCATTTTCAATGCCCTGGCTGAGGGAAGGAGGTTCTCACCCAAGATTTGACGGTACATGGCCCCGTCCATCGTCCCTTTGATGCGGTGAAGTTGTCCTGTCCCCTTAGCAGAAAAACACCCCCAAAGCATAATGTTTCCACCTCCATGTTTGACGGTGGGGATGGGGTTCTTGGGGTCATAGGCAGCATTCCTCCTCCTCCAAACACGGCGAGTTGAGTTGATGGCAAAGAGCTCCATTTTGGTCTCATCTGACCACAACACTTTCACCCAGTTATCCTCTGAATCATTCAGATGTTCATTGGCAAACTTCAGACGGCCCTGTATATGTGCTTTCTTGAGCAGGGGGACCTTGCGGGCGCTGCAGGATTTCAGTCCTTCACGACGTAGTGTGTTACCAATTGTTTTCTTGGTAACTATGGTCCCAGCTGCCTTGAGATCATTGACAAGATCCTCCCGTGTAGTTCTGGGCTGATTCCTCACCGTTCTCATGATCATTGCAACTCCACGAGGTGAGATCTTGCATGGAGCCCCAGGCCGAGGGAGATTGACAGATATTTTGTGTTTCTTCCATTTGCGAATAATCACACCAACTGTTGTTACCTTCTCACCAAGCTGCTTGGCGATGGTCTTGTAGCCCATTCCAGCCTTGTGTAGGTCTACAATCTTGTCCCTGACATCCTTGGAGAGCTCTTTGGTCTTGGCCATGGTGGAGAGTTTGGAATCTGATTGATTGATTGCTTCTGTGGACAGGTGTCTTTTATACAGGTAACAAACTGAGATTAGGAGCACTCCCTTTAAGAGTGTGCTCCTAATCTCAGCTTGTTACCTGTATAAAAGACACCTGGGAGCCAGAAATCTTTCTGATTGAGAGGGAGTCAAATACTTATTTCCCTCATTAAAATGCAAATCAATTTATAACATTTTTGACATGCGTTTTTCTGGATTTTTGTTGTTGTTATTCTGTCTCTCACTGTTCAAATAAACCTACCATTAAAATTATAGACTGATCATGTCTTTGTCAGTGGGCAAACGTACAAAATCAGCAGGGGATCGAATACTTTTTTCCCCTCACTGTACATCTAAAACCACTTGATGATAGGTCACAGTACACCCATTAGAATATACATTTTTAATTTAACTGATTTTTTCATGAATATTGTCTGTGACCTGATCTGTCTAATTTCTAATAACTGTCCATATGGGATATACAGTGGGGAAAAAAAGTATTTAGTCAGCCACCAATTGTGCAAGTTCTCCCACTTAAAAAGATGAGAGAGGCCTGTAATTTTCATCATAGGTACACGTCAACTATGACAGACAAAATGAGAAAAAAAATTCCAGAAAATCACATTGTAGGATTTTTAATGAATTTATTTGCAAATTATGGTGGAAAATAAGTATTTGGTCAATATCAAAAGTTTCTCAATACTTTCTTATATACCCTTTGTTGGCAATGACACAGGTCAAATGTTTTATGTAAGTCTTCACAAGGTTTTCACACACTGTTGCTGGTATTTTGGCCCATTCCTCCATGCAGATCTCCTCTAGAGCAGTGATGTTTTGGGGCTGTCGCTGGGCAACACAGACTTTCAACTCCCTCCAAAGATTTTCTATTGGGTTGAGATCTGGAGACTGGCTAGGCCACTCCAGGACCTTGAAATGCTTCTTACGAAGCCACTCCTTCGTTGCCCGGGCGGTGTGTTTTGGATCATTGTCATGCTGAAAGACCCAGCCACGTTTCATCTTCAATGCCCTTGCTGATGGAAGGAGGTTTTCACTCAAAATCTCACGATACATGGCCCCATTCATTTTTCCTTTACACGGATCAGTCGTCCTGGTCCCTTTGCAGAAAAACAGCCCCAAAGCATGATGTTTCCACCCCCATGCTTCACAGTAGGTATGGTGTTCTTTGGATGCAACTCAGCATTCTTTGTCCTCCAAACACGACAAGTTGAGTTTTTACCAAAAAGTTCTATTTTGGTTTCATCTGACCATATGACTTTCTCCCAATCCTCTTCTGGATGCACTCTAGCAAACTTCAGACGGGCCTGGACATGTACTGGCTTAAGCAGGGGGACACGTCTAGCACTGCAGGATTTGAGTCCCTGGTGGCGTAGTGTGTTACTGATGGTAGGCTTTGTTACTTTGGTCCCAGCTCTCTGCAGGTCATTCACTAGGTCCCCCCGTGTGGTTCTGGGATTTTTGCTCACCGTTCTTGTGATCATTTTGACCCCACGGTGTGAGATCTTGCGTGGAGCCCCAGATCGAGGGAGATTATCAGTGGTCTTGTATGTCTTCCATTTCCTAATAATTGCTCCCACAGTTGATTTCTTCAAACCAAGCTGCTTACCTATTGCAGATTCAGTCTTCCCAGCCTGGTGCAGGTCTACAATTTTGTTTCTGGTGTCCTTTGACAGCTCTTTGGTCTTGGCCATAGTGGAGTTTGGAGTGTGACTGTTTGAGGTTGTGGACAGGTGTCTTTTATACTGATAACAAGTTCAAACAGGTGCCATTAATACAGGTAACGAGTGGAGGACAGAGGAGCCTCTTAAAGAAGAAGTTACTGGTCTGTGAGAGCCAGAAATCTTGCTTGTTTGTAGGTGACCAAATACTTATTTTCCACCATAATTTGCAAATAAATTCATTAAAAATCCTACAATGTGATTTTCTGGATTTTCTTTTCTCAATTTGTCTGTCATAGTTGACGTGTACCTATGATGAAAATGACAGGCCTCTCTCATCTTTTTAAGTGGGAGAACTTGCACAATTGGTGGCTGACTAAATACTTTTTTTCCCCACTGTAGATCTACAGACAAGCCGGTTCTTCGAGCTTATAAATAAATACATTTTAAAAACGTTTAAATACGTACACCTTTTATTTTTTCAAAATTCCTCACCTTTGATTTTCTAAAACATTATCACATATTACAATTGTGGTGATTAATTCACATACAGATTACATTTTCAATAGCTTCCTGTCCAAATGTCTTGAAATGTGTAGTCTATGGCATTTCAGATTTACAAATGATAATTTATCACAAAGTATTTTGGACATAGTGAACTACTTTTTTAAAGTAACTTTAAGAAGTAAACTATATTTTTAATAATTGTAGCTTTAGTGTATAACTTATTCCAGTGTGAAGTAGTTGGTAGCTTGGTTAACTATATTTTCACAGTAGCTTCCCCAACGCTGACATATCTTTTTTTTGGAACTGTCAATGAAAAAGCCATGAATTGTACGTTTATTGAGAGATAGAAAAATGAAAGACCGCCATCAAAATGTTTTTTCAATTACATAGTGAGGAAGTTTCAAAGGTAAAATGAATCTTTCATAGTGAATTTAAGTAATTTAATATAATTAACATTCTTGCATTCTATCTTCCTGAATTCCAATATTTTTTATGTGCAAAGCATGTATAGGCCTACAGTGAATATGTAAATGCAATTATTTATTTATTTTGAGTGGGGTTTAGTAAGTAGTTGCCAGAATGCAAAATGACTGTTAAACGAGTTGGTATGAAGCCCTTTCCTGCAGTCTAATGACCAAAGCGCCCTCTAGTGGCCTCATGGGTGGAATGTTATTAATATGTATTTATTAATATGTATTTATTTTCCGTAGAAAATCTGGTCGTTTCTATGTCAAACGGTTTTGTTATATTTCAGTCTTCTGTGATGTATATAAAGTGTAATATTGGGATGCAAACTCAAAATGTAATACATTTAAACTCTATATCTGACATGGTACAGGTGTCTTCTTTTTCTAAGTCCATAACCATGTGTGTGAGGTGGATACTTTTGTTTCAAAGTAGATTTGTTTAAGACTACCAAGAAACACTGTGTGACCCTGATTTAACCCACTGCAGAAAAAGGTTTTAATATTGCTTTTCTTTACTATTGCTAAATTTGCAACATGTTTATTAGGCCTTACACCCAACTGTTAATGTGACATTGTAAAGCATTTTTGTAGGATTTCTGATTTTAAATGACATGTGTGACATGTAATTATTTTATTTGATATGTATTTGTTTATTTATTTCCCAACTCGGTTATTGTGTATTAAGTACTTTAAGTTGAATAAACATATGCACACTTTGTACCACCACTATACCTTTTGAATTGTCTCATTATCTGTTGAGTCATTGTTTACCAAATTGTGGGGTGCGACCCCCAAGGGGGACGGGGAGAGGGACCCCCGAGGGGGACGGGGAGAGGGACCCCCGAGGGGGACGGGGAGAGGGACCCCCGAGGGGGACGGGGAGAGGGACCCCCGAGGGGGACGGGGAGAGGTAACTGAACTAAATTGTTACACCTACTCAAGCAAATAGTTGGAGCTATTGCCATATTACCATATTGCTGAAACCCGTCAAATCCACTCAGATCTCCACCAGTGCATTGGGCATATGGTCTAGGGGTCGATGTGTGATTAGGACATGCAGTACTTCCAGGACCAATACCATCTATCCATTCTGTCTTATATCGGACCCAGGGCCTCCCGAGTGGTGCAGCGGTCTAAGGCACTGCATCGCAGTGTTACGGCATCACTACACTAAAAAAAGAATACAATAAAACATTTTTTTTTAAACATTGACAGACTGAATGGACAGATACATAGGGATAAGGGAAGCAAATTAGGAAGGAAACTTCACCTGGCGGTGCCAATGAGAGGTGTGCCTGTCAATACAAATACAAAACCCACCAAGACAGTCGTGAAAAGGGCACGACAAAGCCTATTCCTCCTCAGGAGACTGAAAAGATTTGGCATGGGTCCTCAGATCCTCAAAAAGTTCTACAGCTGCACCATCGAGAGCATCCTGACTGGTTGCATCACCGCCTGGTATGGCAACTGCTCAGCCTCTGACTGCAAGGCACTACAGAGGGTAGTGCGTACGGCCCATTACATCACTGGTGCCAAGCTTCCTGCCATCCAGGACCTCTATACCAAGCGGTGTCAGAGGAAGGCCCTCAAAATTGTCAAAGACTCCAGCCACCCTAGTCATAGACTGTTCTCTCTGCTACCGCACGGCAAGCGGTACCGGAGTGCCAAGTCTAGGTCCAAAAGACTTCTCAACAGCTTCTACCCCCAAGCCATAAGACTCCTGAACAGCTAATCATGGCTACCCGGACTATTTGCACTGCCCCCCCACCCCATCCTTTTACGCTGCTGCTACTCTGTTAATTATTTATGCATAGTCACTTTAACTCTACCCACATGTACATATTACTTCAACTACCTCAACTAGCCGGTGCCCCCGCACATTGACTCTGCACCGGTACCCCCCTGTATATATAGCCTCCCTACTGTCACTTTATTTTACTGTATATATAGCCTCCCTACTGTCACTTTATTTTACTGTATATATAGCCTCCCTACTGTCACTTTATTTTACTGTATATATAGCCTCCCTACTGTTATTTTATTTTACTTCTGCTCTTTTTTTCTCAACACTTTTTTGTTGTTGTTTTATTTTACTTTTTTATTAAAAAATAAATGCACTGTTGGTTAAGGGCTGTAAGTAAGCATTTCACGGTAATGTCTACACCTGTTGTATTCGGCGCATGTGGCAAATAAAATTTGATTTGATTTGAAAATAGGTCCACAGGTTTAGAGGTGGTCATTGGCTCCACTTAGTGGCAGAACATTATATAAAGCAAATCACTGGAAGTTAAAGCATTTCACAACTACACAAGAGGGTAAACATGTAAAACCTATGTTAGAATAAAGACCTAGGTAGGAAATATATGAATGATTGGTTTTATTATTGTGTCATGCATCTTCATGATGACCACATTGGCTTATAAGACACTATTTGTTCTATCCAAATAAAATGATCATGACAGTGCCTTCGGAAAGTATTCAGACCCCTTGACTTTTTCCACATTTTGTTACGTTACAGCCTTATTCTAAAATTGATTAAATCAATAAAAATCCTCATCAATCTACACACAATACAAAAGGGAAAACAGGTTTTTAGAATTTTTGCAAATGTATAAAAAATAAACAACTGAAACACCTTATTCACATAAGTATTCAGACCCTTTGCTATGAGACTTGAAATTCAATTGTCTGGACATGATTTGTAAAGGCACACACCTGTCTATATAAGGTCCCACAGTTGACAGTGCATGTCAGAGCAAAAACCAAGCCATGAGGACGAAGGAATTGACCGTAGAGCTCCGAGACAGGATTGTGTCTTATATTTTCACACACGTACAGTACCTACAGATCAATTTAGAAAAAGGCTGTAATGTAACAAAATGTGGAAAAAGTCAAGGGGTCTGAATACTTTCCCAATACACTACCTACATATGCACACATCAATTGCATTCCTACTGAAATGAAAACAATTGAAACACAAAACAAAAACATTTCAGTTATACAATTTATCTTGTCGTGTCTTCCAAGCTTTGGAAATAAAATGTGCAGCTAGGAACGCTTATTTTCTGAATTCTAGTTGATCTTCAGCACTACTGCAGAATAGTTCTGGTTTCTGCTGTTGCATTTTTTCAAACAAGGTTTCTCTTAAATCATAATATAAAGTACAGTCAAATAAAAAGTGCAGTTCATTCTCTCCCTCCCCTAAATCACAGACTGTACATAGCCACTCTTCTTCATCTATGCCATTGAACCAGCCTACTTCAATAGCCAAGAGGAAGTATCCCGGTTCTCAACTGGGCACACAAGGATATTTGATTTCTTGTAAGGTGAAAGGTGACATACGGTTCTAGATCATAGGTGTTTTTACTCTGGTTAGAAGTTTTGAGTTTTAACCATTTATCAGTTGACCATTTTTAATAATATAATAATAATAATATGCCATTTAGCAGACGCTTTTATCCAAAGCGACTTACAGTCATGATTTTTCTTTGTAGCTAAGGGTTAACTTGTGTTTGATCATATTGACTTTGCGCCATAACTTGTTTCTAAATATGAGATTCCTTAAATATGTCATTGAGTTCCTTTGTCCAAAGGTAGTTGTGTGTTTTATCCCAGTTGAAGACCTTGTTTGTTATTCTGTCCTCCAGCATATCGATAACACGGTTCCATAACCTAATAATTTCACCCCTCTGGCTGCAAGCCATGTCTTCTTGAATAACAAGGCTTGGGGAAAGCTTATGTACTCCAAGGAAACATCTTATGGCTCTGTTTTGAATAGAGTTAGTCCTGTTTTGACTTCTTTACAACCCCAGATTCCAGCAGCATCGTTCATTATAGGACACATTAATTATAGAGCTGTGAATACTGTATGTCCAATAGCCAAGGGCTTAGAGATGTTCAGTTTATTACCAACTGACCCCAACGCTCTGCTTGCAGAGTCAGATAGGGACTTTATACCCTCCTCAAAGGTCATATATTCATCAAAAGGAAACCAAGGTATTTAGTTAGTGTAGTTTAGGAGCATTGCTCCAAAAGAAAAGTCATGAATACTTCTTACTCTACCCTTTTTTCTGAAGTGCATTATCTGGGGTTTTATCTTGATTGATCATTAATATCCACTATATTAAATATGTACAATTTTTTAAACGTTTTTTCCGAGTTAGATTTTAAAACCATCTGGATATAAAGCTACTAAGAGACTGAGTTAACCAAAGCATTAATAGGAAACATATTTCTAGAAAATCAAAGGGGACAGACCAGAGGAGACAGACCAGAGGAGACAGACCAGAGGAGACAGACCAGAGGAGACAGACCAGAGGAGACACAGACCAGAGTAGACAGACCAGAGGAGACAGACCAGAGGAGACAGACCAGAGGAGACAGACTAGAGGAGACAGACCAGCGTAGACAGACCAGAGGAGACAGACCAGAGGAGACAGACCAGAGGAGACAGACCAGCGTAGACAGACCAGAGGAGACAGACCAGAGGAGACAGACCAGAGGAGACAGACCAGAGGAGACAGACCAGGGTAGACAGACCAGAGGAGACAGACCATAGGAGACAGACCAGAGGAGACAGACCATGGATGGGAAGGGAGACAGACCAGAGGAGACAGACCAGAGGAGACAGGCCAGAGGAGACAGACCAGAGGAGACAGACCAGAGTAGACAGACCAGAGGAGACAGACCAGAGGAGACAGACCAGAGACAGACCAGAGGAGACAGACCAGAGGAGACAGACCAGAGGAGACAGACCATGGATGGGAAGGGAGACAGACCAGAGGAGACAGACCAGAGGAGACAGACCAGAGGAGACAGACCAGAGTAGACAGACCAGAGGAGACAGACCAGAGGATACAGACCAGAGTAGACAGACCAGAGGAGACAGACCAGAAGAGACAGACCAGAGGAGACAGACCAGAGTAGACAGACCAGAGGAGACAGACCAGAGGAGACAGACCAGAGTAGACAGACCAGAGTAGACAGACCAGAGTAGGCAGACCAGAGGAGACAGACCAGAGTAGACAGACCAGAGTAGACAGACCAGAGGAGAAGACCAGAGTAGACAGACCAGAGGAGACAGACCAGAGGAGACAGACCAGAGGAGACAGACCAGAGGAGACAGACCAGAGTAGACAGACCAGAGGAGAAGACCAGAGGAGACAGACCAGAGGAGACAGACCAGAGGAGACAGACCAGAGTAGACAGACCAGAGGAGACAGACCAGAGGAGACAGACTAGAGGAGACAGACCAGCGTAGACAGACCAGAGGAGACAGACCAGAGGAGACAGACCAGAGGAGACAGACCAGCGTAGACAGACCAGAGGAGACAGACCAGAGGAGACAGACCAGAGGAGACAGACCAGAGTAGACAGACCAGAGGAGACAGACCAGAGGAGACAGACCAGAGTAGACAGACCAGAGGAGACAGACCAGAGGAGACAATCCAGAGTAGACAGACCAGAGGAGCCAGACCAGAGTAGACAGACCAGAGGAGACAGACCAGAGGAGACAGACCAGAGGAGACAGACCATGGATGGGAAGGGAGACAGACCAGAGGAGACAGACCAGAGGAGACAGACCAGAGGAGACAGAAAAGAGGAGACAGACCAGAGGAGACAGACCATGGATGGGAAGGGAGACAGACCAGAGGAGACAGACCAGAGGAGACAGACCAGAGGAGACAGACCAGAGTAGACAGACCAGAGGAGACAGACCAGAGGAGACAGACCAGAGGAGACAGACCAGAGGAGACAGACCATGGATGGGAAGGGAGACAGACCAGAGGAGACAGACCAGAGGAGACAAACCAGAGTAGACAGACCAGAGGAGACAGACCAGAGGATACAGACCAGAGTAGACAGACCAGAGGAGACAGACCAGAGGAGACAGACCAGAGGAGACAGACCAGAGTAGACAGACCAGAGGAGACAGACCAGAGGAGACAGACCAGAGTAGACAGACCAGAGTAGACAGACCAGAGTAGGCAGACCAGAGGAGACAGACCAGAGTAGACAGACCAGAGTAGACAGACCAGAGGAGAAGACCAGAGTAGACAGACCAGAGGAGACAGACCAGAGGAGACAGACCAGAGTAGACAGACCAGAGGAGAAGACCAGAGGAGACAGACCAGAGGAGACAGACCAGAGTAGACAGACCAGAGGAGACAGACCAGAGGAGACAGACCAGAGGAGACAGACCAGAGGAGACAGACCAGAGTAGACAGACCAGAGGAGACAGACCAGAGGAGACAGACCAGAGTAGACAGACCAGAGGAGACAGACCAGAGGAGACAGACCAGAGGAGACAGACCAGAGGAGACAGACCATGGATGGGAAGGGAGACAGACCAGAGGAGACAGACCAGAGGAGACAGACCAGAGGAGACAGACCAGAGAAGGCAAACCAGAGGAGAAGACCAGAGGAGACAGACCAGAGGAGACAGACCAGAGGAGACAGACCAGAGGAGACAGACCAGAGTAGACAGACCATGGATGGGAAGGGAGACAGACCAGAGGAGACAGACCAGAGGAGACAGGCCATGGATGGGAAGGGAGACAGACCAGAGGAGACAGACCAGAGTAGACAGACCAGAGGAGACAGACCAGAGGAGACAGACCAGAGGAGACAGACCAGAGTAGACAGACCAGAGGAGAAGACCAGAGGAGACAGACCAGAGGAGACAGACCAGAGTAGACAGACCAGAGGAGACAGACCAGAGGAGACAGACCAGAGGAGACAGACCAGAGACAGACCAGAGTAGACAGACCAGAGGAGACAGACCAGAGGAGACAGACCAGAGGAGACAGACCAGAGGAGACAGACCAGAGGAGACAGATCAGAGGAGACAGACCAGAGGAGACAGACCATGGATGGGAAGGGAGACAGACCAGAGGAGACAGACCAGAGGAGACAGACCATGGATGGGAAGGGAGCCAGACCAGAGGAGACAGACCAGAGTAGACAGACCAGAGGAGACAGACCAGAGGAGACAGACCAGAGGAGACAGACCAGAGGAGACAGACCAGAGGAGACAGACCAGAGGAGACATAGACCATGGATGGGAAGGGAGACAGACCAGAGGAGACAGACCAGAGGAGACAAACCAGAGGAGACAGACCAGAGAAGGCAAACCAGAGGTGAAGACCAGAGGAGACAGACCAGAGTAGACAGACCAGAGGAGACAGACCAGAGGAGACAGACCAGAGGAGACAGACCAGAGTAGACAGACCATGGATGGGAAGGGAGACAGACCAGAGGAGACAGACCAGAGGAGACAGACCATGGATTGGAAGGGAGACAGACCAGAGTAGACAGACCAGAGTAGACAGACCAGAGGAGACAGACCAGAGGAGACAGACCAGAGTAGACAGACCAGAGGAGACAGACCAGAGGAGACAGACCAGAGGAGACAGACCAGAGGAGACAGACCAGCGTAGACAGACCAGAGGAGACAGACCAGAGGAGACAGACCAGAGGAGACAGACCAGAGGAGACAGACCAGAGTAGACAGACCAGAGGAGGCAGCCCAGAGGAGACAGACCAGAGGAGACAGACCAGAGGAGACAGACCAGAGGAGACAGATCAGAGGAGACAGACCAGAGGAGACAGACCATGGATGGGAAGGGAGACAGACCAGAGGAGACAGACCAGAGGAGACAGACCAGAGGAGACAGACCATGGATGGGAAGGGAGACAGACCAGAGGAGACAGACAAGAGGAGACAGACCAGAGGAAACAGACCAGAGGAGACAGACCAGAGGAGACAGCCCATGGATGGGAAGGGAGACAGACCAGAGGAGACAGACCAGAGGAGACAGCCCATGGATGGGAAGGGAGACAGACCAGAGGAGACAGACCAGAGGAGACAGACCATGGATGGGAAGGGAGACAGACCAGAGGAGACAGACCAGAGGAGACAGACCAGAGGAGACAGCCCAGAGGAGACAGCCCAGAGGAGACAGACCAGAGGAAACAGACCAGAGGAGACAGACCAGAGGAGACAGCCCATGGATGGGAAGGGAGACAGACCAGATGAGACAGACCAGAGGAGACAGCCCATGGATGGGAAGGGAGACAGACCAGAGGAGACAGCCCAGAGGAGACAGCCCAGAGGAGACAGACCAGAGGAAACAGACCAGAGGAGACAGACCAGAGGAGACAGCCCATGGATGGGAAGGGAGACAGACCAGAGGAGACAGACCAGAGGAGACAGCCCATGGATGGGAAGGGAGACAGACCAGAGGAGACAGACCAGAGGAGACAGACCATGGATGGGAAGGGAGACAGACCAGAGGAGACAGACCAGAGGAGACAGACCAGAGGAGACAGCCCAGAGGAGACAGCCCAGAGGAGTCAGCCCAGAGTAGACAGACCATGGATGGGAAGGGTATTGAAACATAAACCTATCACCTATAAACTCAGGGAAGGAAATCTAATGAATGTAGCATGGATGAGGGGGGTCAGTGACTTCACATGATGTGGTTTTACATCTCCATTTCACCTGGATAGGAAGCTTTTGAAAAGTATCCTTGTTAATGGTTCAAATATATCACAGTAGTTAGAGGTAACTAATTGTCACGACTTCCTCCGAAGCTGCCTCCTCTCCTGGTTCAGGCAGGATTCGGCGTTCGTCGTCACCGGCCTTCTAGCCACTGCCACTCCTCATCTCATCATTCCATTTGTTTTGTCTTGTTTATTACACACCTGGTTCCTATCCCCTCATTAGTACCTGTATCAGTGTTCACTCTGCCCCCCTGTCTTTGTGTGTGATTGTTTATTGTGGAGGAGAGAGAAGCTCGGTGGAGCTCCGTGTATTTTGTATCGCCGGGATAATTCCCTGTGTGACTTGTAATTTCCAGTGCGAGTATTTTTGACGCATTACTGCGTAACTCTGTGTTTCAGAATAAATCCTGTTTTTCTGTGATTTACCCTCCTGCGCCTGACTCCTTCAACATCACCTCATCACACTAATAAACATGTAGGGCCATTCAGCGACTGGAGGCCCTATTCAGTGTGTGTAATCTCCATATAGGGCTAACCCTCCTAGATGGGAATGCAAAAAATTTTTTTTTGCTTACTTGCAATCACCGGTATTTACAACGGTCCCTAAAACACCTTTGCACCAGAAAACAGCATATTGCCTCCTTTGTGAAGGGAAGAGTTAGACTATCAGTAAAAACAAAGGGTGTACCTTGCTCTCTTCAGCATCTGATACTAGATACAGTTCAAGTCTGAAGTTTACATACATTTAGGTTGGAGTCATTAAAACTCCTTTTTCAACCACTCGGTTGGGACATCTACTTTGTGCATGACACAAGTAATTTTTACAACAATTGTTTACAGACAGATTATTTCACTTATAATTCACTGTATCACAATTCCAGTGGGTCAGAAGTTTACACTATTCCAGTTTCAACTGTTCTGCCTGCGACTACGAAACCCCTACCTGTCCCAGACCTGCTGTTTTCAACTCTTAATGATCGGCTATGAAAAGCCAACTGAGAGACCTGAGCCCTAGGACCATACGTCGGGACTACCGGCCGTGGTGACTCCTTGCTGTCCCCATTCCGCCTGGCCTTGCTGCTATTCCAGTTTAAACTGTTCTGCCTGCGGTTATGGAACCCCTACCTGTCCCAGACCTGCTGTTTTCAACTCTTAATGATCGGCTATGAAAAGCCAACTGAGATTTATTCCTGATTATTATTTGACCATGCTTGTCACTTATGAACATTTTTGAACATCTTGGCATGGTTCTGTTATAATCTCCACCCGGCACAGCCAGAAGAGGACTGGCCACCCCTCATAGCCTGGTTCCTCTCTAGGTTTCTTCCTAGGTTTTCGCCTTTCTAGGGAGTTTTTCCTAGCCACCGTGCTTCTACACCTGCATTACTAGCTGTTTGGGGTTTTAGGCTGGGTTTCTGTACAGCACTTCGAGATATTAGCTGATGTAAGAAGGGCTATATAAAATAAAATTGATTGATTGATTGATTGACTAAGTTGACTGTGCCTTTAAACAGCTTGGAAAATTCCAGAAAATGATGTCATGGCTTTAGAAGCTTCTGATAGGCTAATTTACATCATTTGAGCCAATTGGTGGTGTACCTGTGGATGTATTTCAAGGCCTACCTTCAAACTCAGTGCCTCTTTGCTTGACATCATGGGAAAATCAAAAGAAATCAGCCAAGACCTCAGAAAAACAATTGTAGACCGCCACAAGTCTGGTTCATCCTTGGGAGCAATTTCCAAACGCCTGAAGGTACCACATTCATCTGTACAATCAATAGAACGCAAGTATAAACACCATGGGACCACGCAGCCGTCATACCGCTCAGGAAGGAGACGCGTTCTGTCTCCTAGAGATGAACGTACTTTGGTGCGAAAAGTGCAAATCAATCCCAGAACAACAGCAAAGGACCTTGTGAAGATGCTGGAGGAAACAGGTACAAAAGTATCTATATCCACAGTAAAATAAGTCCTATATCGACATAACCTGAAAGGCCGCTCAGCAAGGAAGAAGCAACTGCTCCAAAACCGCCATAAAAAAGCCAGACTACGGTTTGCAACTGCACATGGGGACAAAGATCGTACTTTTTGGAGAAATGGCCTCTGGTCTGATGAAACAAAAATATAACTGTTTGGCCATAATGACCATCGTTATGTTTGGAGGAAAAAGGGGATGGCTTGCAAGCCGAAGAACACCATCCCAACCGTGAAGCACGGAGGTGGCAGCATCATGCTGTGGGGGTGCTTTGCTGCAGGAGGGACTGGTGCACTTCACAAAATAGATGGCATCATGAGGAAGGAAAAGTATGTGGATATATTGAAGCAACATCTCAAGACATCAGTCAGGAAGTTAAAGCTTGGTCGCAAATGGGTCTTCCAAATGGACAATGACCCCAAGCATACTTCCAAAGTTGTGGCAAAATGGCTTAAGGACAACAAAGTCAAGGTATTGGAGTGGCCATCACAAAGCCCTGTCCTCAATCCTATAGAAAATGTGTGGGCAGAACTGAAAAAGCATGTGCGAGCAAGGAGGCCTACAAACCTGACTCAGTTACACCAGCTCTGTCAGGAGGAATGGGCCACATTTCACCCAACTTATTGTGGGAAGCTTGTGGAAGGCTACCCGAAACGTTTGACCCAAGTTAAACAATTTAAAGGCAATGCTACCAAATACTAATTGAATGTATGTAAACTACTGACCCAATGGGAATGTGATGAAATAAATCAAAGCTGAAATAAATCATTCTCTCTACTATTATTCTGACATTTCACTCTTTTAAAATAAAGTTGTGATCCTAACTGACCTACTAGGATTAAATGTCAGGAATTGTGAAAATCTGAGTTTAAATGTATTTGACTAAGGTGTATGTAAACTTCCGACTTCAACTGTATATCACTCTCATCATCCTAGGACCTTCCATGGCAGAGCTATAGACGAGTGAACTCCCAATATCGAGAGTAAAAACTAATTGACAGCAGTTGCTCTCGGAGTAGATTCCATCAAGGTAGGCTAGACCCCCTGGTATAGTCTATGCAAGTTGACATACAGCAACAGTCAAAAGTTTGGAAAAACCTACTCATTCAAGGGTTTTTACATTTACATTGTAGAATAATAGTGAAGACATCAAAACTATGAAATAACACATATGGAATCATGTCGTAACCAAAAAAGTGTTAAACAAATACAAACATATTTTAGATTTTAGATTCTTCAAAGTAGCCAACCTTTGCCTTGATGACAGCTTTGCAAACTCTTGGCATTCTCTCAACCAGCTTCACCTGGAATGCTTTTCCAACAGTCATGAAGGAGTTCCCACATATGCTGAGCATGAATTTTTGGTTCCAACCGGTGTATCTTTGTGAGATGCAGATTAGGTGAATGGATGATCTCTGCATGTGTGGTTCCCATCATGAAGCATGGAGGAGGAGGTGTGATGGTGTGGGGGTGCTTTGCTGGTGACACAGTCTGTGATTTATTTAGAATTCAAGGCACACTTAACCAGCATGGCTACCACAGCATTCTGCAGCTATACGCCATCCCATCTGGTTTGCGCTTAGTGGGACTATAATTTGTTTTTCAACAGGACAATGACCCAACACACCTCCAGGCTGTGTAAGGGCTATTTGACCAAGAAGGAGAGTGATGGAGTGCTGCATCAGATGACCTGGCCTCCACAATGCCTCGACCTCAACCCAATTGAGATTGTTTGGGATGAGTTGGACCGCAGAGTGAAGGAAAAGCAGCCAACAAGTGCTCAGCATATGTGGGAACTCCTTCAAGACTGTTGGAAAAGCATTCCAGGTGAAGCTGGTTGAGAGAATGCCAAGAGTGTGCAAAGCTGTCGTGAAGGTAAAGGGTGGCTACTTTGAAGAATCTAAAATCTAAAATATATTTTGATTTGTTTAACAATTTCTTGGTTACTACATGATTCCATATGTGTTATTTCATAGTTTTGATGTCTTCACTATTATTCTACAAACTTTTGACTGGTACTGTAGGTAATCAAGAGGTTGAGAAGTTTAGTTAATAAACCGAACACGTATGATGAATGTGGGCTAGGGGATCGTTAGGATTCACTTCAAGTTCACATAGATCTTTTCATCTGTATTTCATTGGGAGCTCTCTTCCCCCCCCTCTCTCTCTCTCCCTCTCTCTCTCTCTCTCTCTCTCTCTCCCCCTCTCTCTCTCTCTCTCTCTCTCTCTCTCTCTCTCTCTCTCTCTCTCTCTCTCTCTCTCTCTCTCTCTCCCCCCCTCTCTCTCTCTCTCTCTCTCTCTCTCTCTCTCTCTCTCTCTCTACCTCCTGATGTACAGCGCTTATAACAGCCAACCCAAACCACAATCTGTTTTAACTTCATTTCGTCTCATCAAAAGGTGATTTGCGTTTCATTTCTGTTTCTCCCCAAGGCTCCAGCGTATCAACACCAGCCCCGATACGTGACCATGTTCTCTTCTCACACAGACTTAGTAACGTGACATCTAAGAATATGAGTTTAGTAAAAGGCAGTTTTCTGGGGAACCATTCCTCCTGTGTGTGTCATGGTGTGTAGTGATAAGGTACTGGACTCAATATAACCTCTAAACACTGTATCATAAACCTGGCTCCATTTCCTCCATTTCTCCTGAAGCAATCTGGGAGCAGATCTGGCATGGAGGCAATGAGAGGATGAAATATGGTAATGGCCGATGCAGCAAACACACACACACACACACACGCACACACACACACACACACACACACACACACACACACGCACGCACACGCAAGCACGCGCACAAACACACAGACAGACAGACGCACACGCACAGGTACACGCACGCACACGCACGCACGCACACATACACACACAAACACAAACACAAACAAAGACACACACACACACAATCCCCTATGACTGGAGCCTGTAACACTATCGGTGTGAAGCCAGCCCAGCCCCACTGTCTGACCAGGGGAGAAACGGCCAGCCCAGCCCCACTGTCTGACCAGGGGAGAAACGGCCAGCCCAGCCCCACTGTCTGACCAGGGGAGAAACGGCCAGCCCAGCCCCACTGTCTGACCAGGGGAGAAACGGCCAGCCCAGCCCCACTGTCTGACCAGGGGAGAAACGGCCAGCCCAGCCCCAATGTCTGACCAGGGGAGAAACGGCCAGCCCAGCCCCAATGTCTGACCAGGGGAGAAACGGCCAGCCCAGCCCCACTGTCTGACCAGGGGAGAAACGGCCAGCCCAGCCCCACTGTCTGACCAGGGGAGAAACGGCCAGCCCAGCCCCACTGTCTGACCAGGGGAGAAACGGCCAGCCCAGCCCCACTGTCTGACCAGGGGAGAAACGGCCAGCCCAGCCCCAATGTCTGACCAGGGGAGAAACGGCCAGCCCAGCCCCCACTGTCTGACCAGGAGAAACGAACTGAGAAGGAACTGCCTCTGTTTTTAGAATGAAAACTGGCTTCACCACTATTGGGATAGTCTTGGAGGCTTTGTGTTTTTCATACAGTCATATACTCTACATTACATTTACATTTTAGTCATTTAGTCTACAGTCAGTCTACTGCTCTAGTCTACAGTCAGTCTACTGCTCTAGTCTACAGTCAGTCTACTGCTCTAGTCTACAGTCAGTCTACTGCTCTAGTCTACAGTCAGTCTACTGCTCCAGTCTACTGCTCTAGTCTACAGTCAGTCTACTGCTCTAGTCTACTGCTCCAGTCTACAGTCAGTCTACTGCTCCAGTCTACAGTCAGTCTACTGCTCCAGTCTACAGTCAGTCTACTGCTCCAGTCTACTGCTCTAGTCTACAGTCAGTCTACTGCTCCAGTCTACTGCTCTAGTCTACAGTCAGTCTACTGCTCTTGTCTACAGTCAGTCTACTGCTCCAGTCTACAGTCAGTCTACTGCTCCAGTCTACAGTCAGTCTACTGCTCCAGTCTACAGTCAGTCTCCTGCTCCAGTCTACAGTCAGTCTACTGCTCTAGTCTACAGTCAGTCTACTGCTCCAGTCTACAGTCAGTCTCCTGCTCCAGTCTACAGTCAGTCTACTGCTCTAGTCTACAGTCAGTCTACTGCTCTAGTCTACAGTCAGTCTACTGCTCTAGTCTACAGTCAGTCTACTGCTCTAGTCTACAGTCAGTCTACTGCTCTAGTCTACTGCTCCAGTCTACAGTCAGTCTACTGCTCTAGTCTACAGTCAGTCTACTGCTCTAGTCTACAGTCAGTCTACTGCTCCAGTCTACAGTCAGTCTACTGCTCCAGTCTACAGTCAGTCTACTGCTCCAGTCTACAGTCAGTCTACTGCTCTAGTCTACAGTCAGTCTACTGCTCCAGTCTACTGCTCCAGTCTACTGCTCCAGTCTACTGCTCCAGTCTACTGCTCCAGTCTACAGTCAGTCTACTGCACTAGTCTACAGTCAGTCTAATGCTCTAGTCTACAGTCTGTCTACTGCTCTAGTCTACTGCTCCAGTCTACTGCTCTAGTCTGCAGTCAGTCTACTGCTCTAGTCTACAGTCAGTCTACTGCTCCAGTCTACAGTCAGTCTACTGCTCTAGTCTACAGTCAGTCTACTGCTCCAGTCTACTGCTCCAGTCTACTGCTCCAGTCTACTGCTCCAGTCTACAGTCAGTCTACTGCACTAGTCTACAGTCAGTCTAATGCTCTAGTCTACTGCTCCAGTCTACTGCTCTAGTCTACAGTCAGTCTACTGCTCCAGTCTACTGCTCCAGTCTACTGCTCTAGTCTACAGTCAGTCTACTGCTCCAGTCTACAGTCAGTCTACTGCTCTAGTCTACAGTCAGTCTACTGCTCTAGTCTACAGTCAGTCTACTGCTCCAGTCTACAGTCAGTCTACTGCTCTAGTCTACAGTCAGTCTACTGCTCCAGTCTACAGTCAGTCTACTGCTCCAGTCTACAGTCAGTCTACTGCTCCAGTCTACAGTCAGTCTACTGCTCCAGTCTACAGTCAGTCTACTGCTCTAGTCTACAGTCAGTCTACTGCTCCAGTCTACAGTCAGTCTACTGCTCCAGTCTACAGTCAGTCTACTGCTCCAGTCTACAGTCAGTCTACTGCTCCAGTCTACAGTCAGTCTCCTGCTCCAGTCTACAGTCAGTCTACTGCTCCAGTCTACAGTCAGTCTACTGCTCCAGTCTACAGTCAGTCTACTGCTCTAGTCTACAGTCTGTCTACTGCTCTAGTCTACTGCTCCAGTCTACTGCTCTAGTCTACAGTCAGTCTACTGCTCTAGTCTACAGTCAGTCTACTGCTCCAGTCTACTGCTCCAGTCTACTGCTCCAGTCTACAGTCAGTCTACTGCTCCAGTCTACAGTCAGTCTACTGCTCCAGTCTACAGTCAGTCTACTGCTCTAGTCTACAGTCAGTCTACTGCTCTAGTCTACTGCTCCAGTCTACAGTCAGTCTACTGCTCTAGTCTACAGTCAGTCTACTGCTCCAGTCTACTGCTCCAGTCTACAGTCAGTCTACTGCTCCAGTCTACAGTCAGTCTACTGCTCTAGTCTACAGTCTGTCTACTGCTCTAGTCTACAGTCAGTCTACTGCTCCAGTCTACAGTCAGTCTACTGCGCTAGTCTACAGTCAGTCTACTGCTCCAGTCTACAGTCAGTCTACTGCTCCAGTCTACAGTCAGTCTACTGCTCTAGTCTACAGTCAGTCTACTGCTCCAGTCTACAGTCAGTCTACTGCTCTAGTCTACAGTCAGTCTACTGCTCCAGTCTACAGTCAGTCTACTGCTCTAGTCTACAGTCAGTCTACTGCTCTAGTCTACAGTCAGTCTACTGCTCCAGTCTACAGTCAGTCTACTGCTCCAGTCTACTGCTCTAGTCTACTGCTCCAGTCTACAGTCAGTCTACTGCTCCAGTCTACTGCTCCAGTCTACTGCTCCAGTCTACAGTCAGTCTACTGCACTAGTCTACAGTCAGTCTACTGCTCTAGTCTACAGTCAGTCTACTGCTCCAGTCTACTGCTCCAGTCTACAGTCAGTCTACTGCACCAGTCTACAGTCAGTCTACTGCTCTAGTCTACTGCTCTAATCTATTGAGCATGAATAATTTACTGAAATAGTTAAACTATTGACACTAATGACTTAACATAAACATAAAGAAGTAAATAAACGAACATTGAAAGTCTTCTCTGTTTATATAGTTGTATTCATACATAAATACTTGCACACTGTGCTTGGCAGTATCACTTGGGTTTATTTATCTTACTGTATGTATCGGCAAATGATGTGTGCATTATCATCAAGTCATTCTAATGCTCCTGAAACAGGCAAACTCAGATGTGTGAGTGCTTTTCCTATTTGACCATTCACCTACAGACATTACCTTGTTTTGTTGACCGGAACATACTTTCTGTCTGTCTTTCCCTCTATCTATCTATCTATCCATCTATCCATCTATCCATCTGTCCATCTGTCCGTCCGTCTGTCCGTCTGTCCGTCTGTCTGTCTGTCTGTCTGTCTGTCTGTCTGTCTGTCTGTCTGTCTGTCTGTCTGTCTGTCTGTCTGTCTGTCCCTCTATCTATCTATCTATCTATCTATCTATCTATCTATCTGTCTATCTGTCTGTCTGTCTGTCTGTCTGTCTGTCTGTCTGTCTGTCTGTCTGTCTGTCTGTCTGTCTGTCTGTCTGTCTGTCTGTCTGTCTGTCTGTCTGTCCCTCTATCTATCTATCTGTCTGTCCGTCCGTCCGTCCGTCCGTCCGTCCGTCCGTCCGTCCGTCCGTCCGTCCGTCCGTCCGTCCGTCCGTCCGTCCGTCCGTCCGTCTGTCTGTCTGTCCGTCCGTCCGTCCGTCCGTCTGTCTGTCCCTCTATCTATCTATCTATCTATCTATCTATCTATCTATCTATCTATCTGTCTGTCTGTCTGTCTGTCTGTCTGTCTGTCTGTCTGTCTGTCTGTCTGTCTGTCTGTCTGTCTGTCTGTCTGTCTGTCTGTCTGTCTGTCTGTCTGTCTGTCTATCTGTCTGTCTGTCTGGCTGTCTGTCTGTCTGTCTGTCTGTCTGTCTGTCTGTCTGTCTGTCTGTCTGTCTGTCTGTCTGTCTGTCTGTCTGTCTGTCTGTCTGTCTGTCTGTCTGTATTATAACATTCCTCCAGTCCTCTCCTGGCTCACGTCCAGCTCTATCCTTTATTGCTATGAAATTGATTTGACCGACTTGCTTCCTCCCAGTGTCAATGTCACCCCAGACATGATTGTTTTAGGTTATAAAATCAGGGAAAGCACTCTATTAGGCTGAATACGGAGGATGATTATCTAAATCACTGCTGCCATTAGTCTCAAGGTTGGAATGGAACAGGCTCAAGAGAACTTGAAGTGCCTTTATTACGGGTATTAAGCTCATTCCTATTGGAGATTGTACCACTGTTTATCAAAGGTAATTGGAAGAATATTTGATGCCAATTTGCTATTTGTAATATCACAACAGTGGTTAGCCTAGATTTACCAGTGTTATAGTGTTACATGTCAGTAGTGTTATAGTGTTACATGTCAGTAGTTTTATAGTGTTACATGTCAGTAGTGTTATAGTGTTGAATGTCAGTAGTGTTATATGTCAGTAGTTTTATAGTGTTACATGTCAGTAGTTTTATAGTGTTACATGTCAGTAGTGTTATAGTGTTACATGTCAGTAGTTTTATAGTGTTACATGTCAGTAGTGTTATAGTGTTGAATGTCAGTAGTGTTATAGTGTTACATGTCAGTAGTTGTATAGTGTTACATGTCAGTAGTGTTATAGTGTTACATGTCAGTAGTGTTATAGTGTTACATGTCAGTAGTTTTATAGTGTTACATGTCAGTAGTGTTATAGTGTTACATGTCAGTAGTGTTATAGTGTTACATGTCAGTAGTGTTATAGTGTTACATGTCAGTAGTTTTATAGTGTTACATGTCAGTAGTTTTATAGTGTTACATGTCATTAGTGTTATAGTGTTACATGTCAGTAGTTTTATAGTGTTACATGTCAGTAGTGTTACATGTCAGTAGTGTTATAGTGTTACATGTCAGTAGTGTTACATGTCAGTAGTGTTATAGTGTTACATGTCAGTAGTTTTATAGTGTTATATGTCAGTAGAGTTATAGTGTTACATGTCAGTAGAGTTATTGTGTTACATGTCAGTAGTGTTATAGTGTTACATGTCAGTAGTGTTATAGTGTTACATGTCAGTAGTGTTATAGTGTTACATGTCAGTAGTGTTACAGTGATACATGTCAGTAGTGTTATAGTGATACATGTCAGTAGTGTTTGTGATGTTGTTTGTCAGTCAGATGACTGAGGTGGTCAGCCAGTGAGTAGGGTCTGAGTTGATGTGAGTTATGTGGAGCTTTGTATCTGTATTAAGCCTGTTGGTGTTTTTCATGTTCTATAATATTTACTGAAGACCAGACATAATTGAAACCAGTGGAGGCTGCTGAGGGGAGGACGGCTCATTATAATGGCCGGAAAGGAGCAAATGGAATGGCATCAAACACCTGGAAACCATGGAAACCATGTGTTTGATATCACTCTGCCTATTCTGCTCCAGCCATTACCATGAGCCCGTCCTCCCCAGTTCAGATGGCACTGTTACTGAGAGCAGTACCATAGTCATCTGAAATGCAGTGGGAAAAAGGAGGCACATGAGAATGAAGTGACTCTGTTTTAATAATAATCAATCAAAAGTTGAATAAATTAATATTAATATATCAAATAAGTTTACATAAATAGGACATTCATCTCAGATTGAATTTCAATAAATAACACGGGCGGCACCCTTTGAAGCTAGCTAGCAGCCCCTCTCGATAGCTAGCTGGCAGCCCCTCTCGATAGCTAGCTGGCAGCCCCTCTCGATAGCTAGCTAGCAGCCCCTCTCGATAGCAAGCTGGCAGCCCCTCTCGATAGCTAGCTGGCAGCCCCTCTCGATAGCTAGCTGGCAGCCCCTCTCGATAGCTAGCTGGCAGCCCCTCTCGATAGCTAGCTGGCAGCCCCTCTCGATAGCTAGCTGGCAGCCCCTCTCGATAGCTAGCTGGCAGCCCCTCTCGATAGCTAGCTAGCAGCCCCTCTCGATAGCTAGCTAGCCTAGCTCACAAGCTTGTTAGCTACATTGAATTTTCATCAAAAATATAACCATGTGACCGATAAACATTACAAAGAATGTCACACCATGTTCCTAAACACCTTATAACTCACATTTGGTTTGGACAAATAAAGGAATATTTACCTGAAATGCGGTGGAAAAAAGGAGGCACATGAGAATGTTTCAACTAAATAATGAAGCCAGCTCAGAACTCCCTTGATTCCTAGTCCAACACCACAGTTAGAGTGCCCTCTTGTGTCCTGACTGTAATTGCATCTACTACTGCATAATAAATGCCTGACTGCATAGGAATGGATATACTTAGTCCAGCAAAGTATCCCCTGAATCCCCTTTACTTTTATTTCTAACTCAAGGATTTTCAACCCACAACACCACCAACCTCCTGTGATAAATAAAATGATTAGCACCTCCCATAGAAGTCAGAACTCACAGGAGTCCAACTTCAGAAGTAGGGTTAATTTCCTGTTTGTTCCATAAACTACCAGATCAGCTGAGATGAGAGGAGATGTTAAGAAGTCATTATAGACGTGTCGGTCGGCGCGAACATAGAAGCTCAATGTTAAATTCAAATCTCCATACCATCATATCTAAGCCAATATGACACCAATGTCTATGCAAATTCACAAATCAACTTGATTGGAGGTACACAACACCCTCCCCGCCGCTCGTCATGAGCCGTCCGGCCTTTAAAAAGAACAGGGTAGTTAGCAATTGAGTTTTCAGTATTTCCTGTGCATACCTACCAGTCTGAACCAGACCAAATCTGAACCAATTATAGATGTCTCTGTTTGGGCCAAATCAAGGTTGGTCTGGACCAAATCTAAACCAAACAGAGATGTCTATGAACATTTTGGAATATAACAGTAAAATAAAACAGAACAGTAGAACATTCTGGAATAGAACAGTAGAAAATTCTGGGATAGAACAGTGGAATAGAACAGCAGTAGAACATTCTGGAATAGAACAGTGGAATAGAACAGAACAGTAGAACACTCTGGAATAGAACAGTAGAATAGAACATAACAGTAGAACATTCTGGAATAGAACAGTAGAAAAGAACAGTGGAATAGAATAGAACAATAGAACATTCTGGAATAGAACAGTAGAATAGAACAGAACAGTAGAACACTCTGGAATAGAACAGTATAATAGAACAGAACAGTAGAACACTGGATTAGAACAGTAGAATAGAACAGAACAGTAGAACATTCTGGAATAGAACAGTAGAATAGAACACAACAGTAGAACACTCTGGAATAGAACAGTAGAATAGAACATAACAGTAGAACACTCTGGAATAGAAGAGTAGAATAGAACAGTAGAATAGAACAGAACAGTAGAACACTCTGGAATAGAACAGTAGAATAGAACAGAACAGTATAACATTCTGGAATAGAACAGTAGAAAAGAACAGTAGAATAGAACACAACAGTAGAACACTCTGGAATAGAACAGTAGAATAGAACACAACAGTAGAATATTCTGGAATAGAACAGTGGAATAGAACATAACAGTAGAACACTCTGGAATAGAACAGTAGAATAGAAAAGAAAAGAACAGTAGAACATTCAGAAATAGAACAATAGAATAGAACAGAACAGTAGAACATTCTGTAATAGAACAGTAGAATAGAACAGTAGAATAGAACAGAACAGTAGAACACTCTGGAATAGAACAGTAGAATAGAACAGAACAGTAGAACATTCTGGAATAGAACAGTAGAAAAGAAGAGTGGAATAGAATAGAACAATAGAACATTCTGGAATAGAACAGTAGAATAGAACAGAACAGTAGAACACTGGATTAGAACAGTAGAATAGAACAGAACAGTAGAACATTCTGGAATAGAACAGTAGAATAGAACAGAACAGTAGAACACTCTGGAATAGAACAGTAGAATAGAACAGAACAGTAGAACATTCTGTAATAGAACAGTGGAATAGAATAGAACAATAGAACATTCTGGAATAGAACAGTAGAATAGAACAGAACAGTAGAACACTGGATTAGAACAGTAGAATAGAACAGAACAGTAGAACATTCTGGAATAGAACAGTAGAATAGAACAGAACAGTAGAACACTCTGGAATAGAACAGTAGAATATAACACAACAGTAGAACATTCTGGAATAGAACAGTAGAATAGAACAGTAGAATAGAACACAACAGTAGAACACTCTGGAATAGAACAGTATAATAGAACACAACAGTAGAATATTCTGGAATAGAACAGTGGAATAAAACACAACAGTAGAACACTCTGGAATAGAACAGTAGAATAGAATAGAACAGTAGAACATTCTGTAATAGAACAGTAGAATAGAACAGAACAGTAGAACATTCTGGAATAGAACAGTAGAATAGAACAGAACAGTAGAACACTGGATTAGAACAGTAGAATAGAACAGAACAGTAGAACATTCTGGAATAGAACAGTAGAATAAAACAGAACAGTAGAACATTCTGGAATAGAACAGTAGAATAGAACAGAACAGTAGAACACTCTGGAATAGAACAGTAGAATATAACACAACAGTAGAACATTCTGGAATAGAACAGTAGAATAGAACAGTAGAATAGAACACAACAGTAGAACACTCTGGAATAGAACAGTATAATAGAACACAACAGTAGAATATTCTGGAATAGAACAGTGGAATAAAACACAACAGTAGAACACTCTGGAATAGAACAGTAGAATAGAACAGAACAGTAGAACATTCTGTAATAGAACAGTAGAATAGAACAGAACAGTAGAACACTCTGGAATAGAACAGTAGAAGAGAACACAACAGTAGAACACTGGATTAGAACAGTAGAATAGAACAGAACAGTAGAACATTCTGGAATAGAACAGTAGAATAGAACACAACAGTAGAACACTCTGGAATAGAACAGTAGAATAGAACAGAACAGTAGAACATTCTGTAATAGAACAGTAGAATAGAACAGAACAGTAGAACACTGGAATAGAACAGTAGAAAAGAACAGTAGAATAGAACACAACAGTAGAACACTCTGGAATAGAACAGTAGAAGAGAACACAACAGTAGAACACTGGATTAGAACAGTAGAATAGAACAGAACAGTAGAACATTCTGGAATAGAACAGTAGAATAGAACACAACAGTAGAACACTCTGGAATAGAACAGTAGAATAGAACAGAACAGTAGAACATTCTGTAATAGAACAGTAGAATAGAACAGAACAGTAGAACACTCTGGAATAGAACAGTAGAAAAGAACAGTAGAATAGAACACAACAGTAGAACATTCAGAAATAGAACAATAGAATAGAACAGAACAGTAGAACATTCTGTAATAGAACAGTAGAATAGAACAGTAGAATAGAACAGAACAGTAGAACATTCTGTAATAGAACAGTAGAATATAACAGAACAGTAGAACACTCTGGAATAGAACAGTAGAATAGAACAGAACAGTAGAACATTCTGGAATAGAACAGTAGAATAGAACAGAACAGTAGAACACTGGATTAGAACAGTAGAATAGAACAGAACAGTAGAACATTCTGTAATAGAACAGTGGAATAGAATAGAACAATAGAACATTCTGGAATAGAACAGTAGAATAGAACAGAACAGTAGAACACTGGATTAGAACAGTAGAATAGAACAGAACAGTAGAACATTCTGGAATAGAACAGTAGAATAGAACAGAACAGTAGAACACTCTGGAATAGAACAGTAGAATATAACACAACAGTAGAACATTCTGGAATAGAACAGTAGAATAGAACAGTAGAATAGAACACAACAGTAGAACACTCTGGAATAGAACAGTATAATAGAACACAACAGTAGAATATTCTGGAATAGAACAGTGGAATAAAACACAACAAGTAGAACACTCTGGAATAGAACAGTAGAATAGAATAGAACAGTAGAACATTCTGTAATAGAACAGTAGAATAGAACAGAACAGTAGAACATTCTGGAATAGAACAGTATAATAGAACAGAACAGTAGAACACTGGATTAGAACAGTAGAATAGAACAGAACAGTAGAACATTCTGGAATAGAACAGTAGAATAGAACAGAACAGTAGAACATTCTGGAATAGAACAGTAGAATAGAACAGAACAGTAGAACACTCTGGAATAGAACAGTAGAATATAACACAACAGTAGAACATTCTGGAATAGAACAGTAGAATAGAACAGTAGAATAGAACACAACAGTAGAACACTCTGGAATAGAACAGTATAATAGAACACAACAGTAGAATATTCTGGAATAGAACAGTGGAATAAAACACAACAGTAGAACACTCTGGAATAGAACAGTAGAATAGAACAGAACAGTAGAACATTCTGTAATAGAACAGTAGAATAGAACAGTAGAATAGAAAAGAACAGTAGAACATTCTGGAATAGAACAGTAGAAGAGAACACAACAGTAGAACATTCTGGAATAGAACAGTGGAATATAACATAACAGTAGCACACTCTGGAATAGAACAGTAGAATAGAACAGTAGAATAGAACACAACAGTAGAACACTCTGGAATAGAACAGTATAATAGAACACAACAGTAGAATATTCTGGAATAGAACAGTGGAATAAAACACAACAGTAGAACACTCTGGAATAGAACAGTAGAATAGAATAGAACAGTAGAACATTCTGTAATAGAACAGTAGAATAGAACAGAACAGTAGAACATTCTGGAATAGAACAGTAGAATAGAACAGAACAGTAGAACACTGGATTAGAACAGTAGAATAGAACAGAACAGTAGAACATTCTGGAATAGAACAGTAGAATAAAACAGAACAGTAGAACATTCTGGAATAGAACAGTAGAATAGAACAGAACAGTAGAACACTCTGGAATAGAACAGTAGAATATAACACAACAGTAGAACATTCTGGAATAGAACAGTAGAATAGAACAGTAGAATAGAACACAACAGTAGAACACTCTGGAATAGAACAGTATAATAGAACACAACAGTAGAATATTCTGGAATAGAACAGTGGAATAAAACACAACAGTAGAACACTCTGGAATAGAACAGTAGAATAGAACAGAACAGTAGAACATTCTGTAATAGAACAGTAGAATAGAACAGAACAGTAGAACACTCTGGAATAGAACAGTAGAAGAGAACACAACAGTAGAACACTGGATTAGAACAGTAGAATAGAACAGAACAGTAGAACATTCTGGAATAGAACAGTAGAATAGAACACAACAGTAGAACACTCTGGAATAGAACAGTAGAATAGAACAGAACAGTAGAACATTCTGTAATAGAACAGTAGAATAGAACAGAACAGTAGAACACTGGAATAGAACAGTAGAAAAGAACAGTAGAATAGAACACAACAGTAGAACACTCTGGAATAGAACAGTAGAAGAGAACACAACAGTAGAACACTGGATTAGAACAGTAGAATAGAACAGAACAGTAGAACATTCTGGAATAGAACAGTAGAATAGAACACAACAGTAGAACACTCTGGAATAGAACAGTAGAATAGAACAGAACAGTAGAATATTCTGTAATAGAACAGTAGAATAGAACAGAACAGTAGAACACTCTGGAATAAAACAGTAGAAAAGAACAGTAGAATAGAACACAACAGTAGAACATTCAGAAATAGAACAATAGAATAGAACAGAACAGTAGAACATTCTGTAATAGAACAGTAGAATAGAACAGTAGAATAGAACAGAACAGTAGAACATTCTGTAATAGAACAGTAGAATATAACAGAACAGTAGAACACTCTGGAATAGAACAGTAGAATAGAACAGAACAGTAGAACATTCTGGAATAGAACAGTAGAATAGAACAGAACAGTAGAACACTGGATTAGAACAGTAGAATAGAACAGAACAGTAGAACATTCTGTAATAGAACAGTGGAATAGAATAGAACAATAGAACATTCTGGAATAGAACAGTAGAATAGAACAGAACAGTAGAACACTGGATTAGAACAGTAGAATAGAACAGAACAGTAGAACATTCTGGAATAGAACAGTAGAATAGAACAGAACAGTAGAACACTCTGGAATAGAACAGTAGAATATAACACAACAGTAGAACATTCTGGAATAGAACAGTAGAATAGAACAGTAGAATAGAACACAACAGTAGAACACTCTGGAATAGAACAGTATAATAGAACACAACAGTAGAATATTCTGGAATAGAACAGTGGAATAAAACACAACAAGTAGAACACTCTGGAATAGAACAGTAGAATAGAATAGAACAGTAGAACATTCTGTAATAGAACAGTAGAATAGAACAGAACAGTAGAACATTCTGGAATAGAACAGTATAATAGAACAGAACAGTAGAACACTGGATTAGAACAGTAGAATAGAACAGAACAGTAGAACATTCTGGAATAGAACAGTAGAATAGAACAGAACAGTAGAACATTCTGGAATAGAACAGTAGAATAGAACAGAACAGTAGAACACTCTGGAATAGAACAGTAGAATATAACACAACAGTAGAACATTCTGGAATAGAACAGTAGAATAGAACAGTAGAATAGAACACAACAGTAGAACACTCTGGAATAGAACAGTATAATAGAACACAACAGTAGAATATTCTGGAATAGAACAGTGGAATAAAACACAACAGTAGAACACTCTGGAATAGAACAGTAGAATAGAACAGAACAGTAGAACATTCTGTAATAGAACAGTAGAATAGAACAGTAGAATAGAAAAGAACAGTAGAACATTCTGGAATAGAACAGTAGAAGAGAACACAACAGTAGAACATTCTGGAATAGAACAGTGGAATATAACATAACAGTAGCACACTCTGGAATAGAACAGTAGAATATAACAGAACAGTAGAACACTCAGAAATAGAACAATAGAATAGAACAGAACAGTAGAACATTCTGGAATAGAACAGTAGAATAGAACAGTAGAATAGAAAAGAACAGTAGAACATTCTGGAATAGAACAGTAGAATAGAACACAACAGTAGAACACTCTGGAATAGAAGAGTAGAATAGAACAGTAGAATAGAACACAACAGTAGAACACTCTGGAATAGAACAGTAGAATAGAACAGAACAGTAGAACACTCTGGAATAGAACAGTAGAATAGAACAGAACAGTAGAACATTCTGGAATAGAACAGTAGAAAAGAACAGTAGAATAGAACACAACAGTAGAACACTCTGGAATAGAACAGTAGAATAGAACACAACAGTAGAATATTCTGGAATAGAACAGTGGAATAGAACAGAACAGTAGAACACTCTGGAATAGAACAGTAGAAGAGAACAGAACAGTAGAACATTCTGGAATAGAACAGTGGAATATAACATAACAGTAGCACACTCTGGAATAGAACAGTAGAATATAACAGAACAGTAGAACACTCAGAAATAGAACAATAGAATAGAACAGAACAGTAGAACATTCTGTTATAGAACAGTAGAATAGAACAGTAGAATAGAAAAGAACAGTAGAACATTCTGGAATAGAACAGTAGAATAGAACACAACAGTAGAACACTCTGGAATAGAAGAGTAGAATAGAACAGTAGAATAGAACACAACAGTAGAACACTCTGGAATAGAACAGTAGAATAGAACAGAACAGTAGAACACTCTGGAATAGAACAGTAGAATAGAACAGAACAGTAGAACATTCTGGAATAGAACAGTAGAAAAGAACAGTAGAATAGAACACAACAGTAGAACACTCTGGAATAGAACAGTAGAATAGAACACAACAGTAGAATATTCTGGAATAGAACAGTGGAATAGAACATAACAGTAGAACACTCTGGAATAGAACAGTAGAATAGAACAGAACAGTAGAACATTCTGTAATAGAACAGTGGAATAGAATAGAACAATAGAACATTCTGGAATAGAACAGTAGAATAGAACAGAACAGTAGAACACTGGATTAGAACAGTAGAATAGAAGAGAACAGTAGAACATTCTGGAATAGAACAGTAGAATAGGACAGAACTTTAGAACACTCTGGAATAGAACAGTAGAATATAACACAACAGTAGAACATTCTGGAATAGAACAGTAGAATAGAACAGTAGAATAGAACACAACAGTAGAACACTCTGGAATAGAACAGTATAATAGAACACAACAGTAGAATATTCTGGAATAGAACAGTGGAATAGAACATAACAGTAGAACACTCTGGAATAGAACAGTAGAATAGAAAAGAAAAGAACAGTAGAACATTCAGAAATAGAACAATAGAATAGAACAGAACAGTAGAACATTATGTAATAGAACAGTAGAATATAACAGAACAGTAGAACACTCTGGAATAGAACAGTAGAATAGAACAGAACAGTAGAACATTCTGGAATAGAACAGTAGAATAGAACAGTAGAATAGAACAGTGGAATAGAATAGAACAATAGAACATTCTGGAATAGAACAGTAGAATAGAACAGAACAGTAGAACACTATGGAATAGAACAGTAGAATAGAACAGAACAGTAGAACATTCTGTAATAGAACAGTGGAATAGAATAGAACAATAGAACATTCTGGAATAGAACAGTAGAATAGAACAGAACAGTAGAACACTCTGGAATAGAACAGTAGAAGAGAACACAACAGTAGAACATTCTGGAATAGAACAGTGGAATAGAACAGAACAGTAGAACATTCTGGAATAGAACAGTAGAATAGAACACAACAGTAGAACATTCTGGAATAGAACAGTGGAATAGAACAGAACAGTAGAACACTCTGGAATAGAACAGTAGAAGAGAACACAACAGTAGAACATTCTGGAATAGAACAGTAGAATAGAACACAACAGTAGAACATTCTGGAATAGAACAGTGGAATAGAACAGAACAGTAGAACACTCTGGAATAGAACAGTGGAATAGAACAGAACAGTAGAACATTCTGGAATAGAACAGTAGAATAGAACACAACAGTAGAACACTCTGGAATAGAACAGTAGAATAGAACAGAACAGTAGAACATTCTGGAATAGAACAGTAGAATAGAACAGAACAGTAGAACATTCTGGAATAGAACAGTAGAATAGAACAGAACAGTATAACATTCTGTAATAGAACAGTAGAATAGAACACAACAGTAGAACACTCTGGAATAGAACAGTAGAATAGAACAGAACAGTAGAACACTCTGGAATAGAACAGTAGAATAGAACAGAACAGTAGAACATTCTGGAATAGAACATTAAAGTAACTTCTGCAGGGATAGGCCTAGGCCAGGTGCTGTTTTATCCCTGCTATAAATATTATGACTCATTCTGTAAGAAGCTCCACTCAACAGTTCACTAAAGTTGATGTCCATCATACTGGCTGCCTATTTTCTCTTATGAATGGGAGGATCCACTCCTCACAAGCTAACATGATACAGATGTGTGCAGAATGAGGTCCTACCCTCTGTGAATGCAGCCATACCTAACTCCCCAACATTCTTACTGCCTCTCCTTTATGTAGTCTTCAACTGCATTTTTATTGCCGAGGTAACTGTTGCTTTGGAGCGGATTTGGTAGTCTGAATTCCAGGGCCGGTAGATTGACTCCAGATGGAGGAGTGACACTGGTTAACATCATAAATCTATACATGAAAACCTAGTGGTCCTTCATAAATTACAGGTAACTATTTAACAACCATTTCTCCCTCTTTACCCAAGATCTCTCATAAAAACTTGAAGTTGTTTAAAGTTGTTGCTATGCTACACTGCCACGGCGGTCTTACATCACACATCCTACTGGCGTATTTCATCCATATTACTCCTGTTAAAACCACCTCCTCTTCCTCCTCTTCCTCCTCCCCCTCCTCCTCCTCCTCCTCCAACTCCTCTTCCTCCTCTTCCTCTTCTTCCTCCTCCCCCTCCTCCCCCTCCTTCTCCTCCTCCTCCTCCTCTTCCTCCTCGTCCTCGTCCTCCCCCCCCCCCCTCCCCCTCCCCCTCCTCACATGTGGCCCCAGCTCATAAACACTAGTAATGTTCCTGTGACTCAGGATAGCAACAGATCCAGCATCCTCTCTCTCTCCACTGTGTCCCAAATGACACCCTATTCCCTATTTAGTTCATTACATTTGACCAGAGCCCTATGAAAAAGTAGTGCATTATAGGGAATAGGGTTCCTAATGTCGCCGGTCACCTTGCCGTGTTTATAACTACCGACCAGTAGCACTCACGTCCGTCATCATGAAGTGCTTCGATAGGCTAGTCAAAGACCGTATCACCTCCTCCATCCCAGACACACTCCACCCTCTCCAATTCACCTACCGCCCTGACAGATCCACAGACAACGCAATCACCATTGCACTGCACACTGCCTTCACCCACCTGGACAAGAGGAATGCATATATGAGGATGCTGTTCATTGACTACAGCTCAGCCTTCAATACCATAGTGCCCTCTAAGCTCACCACAAAGCTCACAGCCCTGGGCCTGAACTCCTCCCTATGTAACTGGGTCCTGGACCTTCTGATGGGCTGCCCCCAGGTGGTAAAGGTAGACAACATTACATCCTCCACACTGATCCTCAACACGGGGGCCCCACAAGGGAGCGTCCTCAGTCCCCTCCTGTACTCCTGTACTCCCTGTGTACCTACGACTGAATGGCCTCACACAGTTTCAACTCCATCATCAAGTTCGCTGATGACACAACAGTAGTAGGCTTGATTACCAACAACGACGAGACGACCTACAGGGAGGAGGTGGGCTCTGACGGCGTGGTGCCAGGTAAACAACCTCTCCCTCAACGTCAGTCTGATGGCGTGGTGCCAGGTAAACAACCTCTCCCCCGATGTCAGCAAAACAAAGGAGCTGATTGTGGACTTCAGGAGGAACCAGGCTGGACACGCCCCCATCCTCATCAACGGGGCCGCCGTGGAGACGGTTAAAAACTTCAAGTTCCTCAGCGTACACATCTCAGAGAAGCTGAAAAGGTCTAACCACAAAGACACCGTGGTGAAGAAGGCACCACAGCAACTCTTCAACCTCAGGATGCTGAAGAAATGGGGGAATGCAAATAGTCCGGGTAGCCATGATTAGCTGTTCAGGAGTCTTATGGCTTGGGGGTAGAAGCTGTCATGAAGCCTTTTGGACCTAGACTTGGCGCTCCGGTACCGCTTGCCGTGCGGTAGCAGAGAGAACAGTCTATGACTAGGGTGGCTGGAGTCTTTGACACATTTTAGGGCCTTCCTCTGACACCGCCTGGTATAGAGGTCCTGGATGGCAGGAAGCTTGGCCCCAGTGATGTACTGGGCCGTACGCACTACCCTCTGTAGTGCCTTACCAGGCAGTGATGCAACCAGTCAAGATGCTCTCGATGGTGCAGCTGTATAACTTTTTGAGGATCTGAGGACCCATGCCAAATCTACAGGAAAACAATCGAGAGCATACTGTCCGGCTGGATCACAGCCTGGTATGGCAACTCCACCGCCACTGACCGCAAGGCTCTACAGAGAGTGGTACACTCAGCCTAACGCACCATTGGGTGCACACTACCTGCCCTCCAGGACACCTACAACACCTGGTGTCACAGGAAGGCCAAGAAGATCATCAGGGACCTCAGGCACCCGAGCCTTGGCCTGTTCTTCACGCTTCCATCACTCAGTAAAGGAGCATTATGGCAAAAACTGGAAGACTGGCCAAGAGCTTCTACCCCAGACTATAGCTACCACTTGTCAGCATCCAGCCATTGGATTGACAGACATTGGATTGACCTGCAGTGCCTTTTACAAACACAAGATCTCTCACTGCATCTCAGTGCTTGAGGCGTCACTACAGACCCCCTGGTTCGATTCCAGGCTGTATCACAACCGGCCGTGATTGGGAGTCCCATAGGGCGGTGCACAATTGGCCCAGCATCGTCCGGGTTTGGCCGGTGTAGGCCGTCATTGTAAATAAGAATTTGTTCTTAACTGACTTGCCTAGTTAAATAAATAAATAAAACGTGAAATCAACAAAACATTTTAGAATGTCATTGGATTTAGGAATAAATGTTGGGTGAAAAAAAATACGAAATGCCCTTTTCCACGTTAATTCATCGTCATCACAATGATTTTTTAAATATTTGGGTGTAGATATTGTTCCTTAGATAAATCCATTGCCAGACACTTTAACAGAATCCTCAAATCAATTTAATCCGAACTCAGTAGATGGAATAATATCCCAGTTGCTTTAACTGGCAGAATATCTATTGTCAAAATACTGTAAATATATTGCCACGTCTGAATTTCTGTAGTTCAATGCTTCCCATGGCTCCCCCTTCTGGATATTGGGATAAAATCCATAGTGTGGTTTCAAAATGTATATGGCAAGATAAACTATCCTGAATCCATTTTACACATTCACTAAGAGGGAAAGACGTAGGAGTACCAAACTTTAAATTGTATTTTCAGGCATTTCGACCTGATTCTTCTGCCCCCTGGCTGAGTATAGAGAGAAATATGGTGTCTCCTATTGCCCTGGAAGAGGTGGTCTCCACTGATATATCCCTTAAACAATATAATATGGTGTCTCCTATTGGTCACTGATATATCCCTTAAACAATATAATATGGTGTCTCCTATTGGTCACTGATATATCCCTTAAACAATATAATATGGTGTCTCCTATTGGTCACTGATATATCCCTTAAACAATATAATATGGTGTCTCCTATTGGTCACTGATATATCCCTTAAACAATATAATATGGTGTCTCCTATTGGTCACTGATATATCCCTTAAACAATATAATATGGTGTCTCCTATTGGTCACTGATATATCCCTTGAACAATATAATATGGTGTCTCCTATTGGTCACTGATATATCCCTTAAACAATATAATATGGTGTCTCCTATTGGTCACTGATATATCCCTTGAACAGTCTCCCGAGTGGCGCAGTGGTCTAAGGCGCTGCATCGCAGTGCTAGCTGTGCCACTAGATATCCTGGTTCGAATCCAGGCTCTGTCGTAGCCGGCCGCGACTGGGAGACCCATGGGGCGGTGCACAATTGGTCCAGGGTAGGGGAGGGAATGGCCGGCAGGGATGTAGCTCAGTTGGTAGAGCACGGCGTTTGCAACGCCAGGGTTGTGGGTTTGATTCCCACGGTGGGCCAGTATGAAAAAAAATACTAAAAATAATGTATGCACTCACTAACTGTAAATTGCTCTGGATAAGAGTGTCTGCTAAATGACTAAAATGTTAAATGTAAATGTTATATAATATGGTGTCTCCTATTGGTCACTGATACATCCCTTAAACAATATAAGTTAGGGTTATGGGGCTGAGGTTAGGGTTATGGGGCTGGGGTTAGGGTTAGGTTGGTTCTATTATAGCTCACACAATTTCTATTTGGCACAAAACAATACAACTGGGAATCAAAATGGCATGGCCATACTCCAATATTTCACAATAATGCCTTGCTATCTGGAGGGCGGCCTTTTGCATCCCCCAATGGTCCAAATGTCCAAAGCTGTACCCTTGCCGATATCATGGACAGTAATGGTTTGAGAACATTTCATGATTTGAACGATACATACACATGACCAGGCAGCTCCTTTTTTCTATATTTACAACTATAGATCAGCTATGCTGGCCTATGGAGTCTCTTGGGAAACCCAACTACCAAAACATCCAATGATTTGATTTATAAATAAATTGGATGGGGACTAAGGTGGGAATGGGTCAGGGTTATCTTGGAATGCATTTATTTGATTGTTGTGAAAACAGATGCTCACAAAAAAGAAATGACGTGGAAACAACGTTGATTCAACCAGTTTTTGCCTAATGTGTCTTCCCTGTGACATGCATCCACAAGCCTAACAAATGTTAGACTAGGGGAAAGATCATTCAGCATTCCTGTGGGATCAGAGTGGAGCAGGGCTAAGCCTGCCTGCCTGCCTGCCTGCCTGCCAGCCAGCCAGCCAGCCAGCCAGCCAGCCAGCCAGCCAGCCAGCCAGCCAGCCAGCCAGCCAGCCAGCCAGCCAGCCAGCCAGCCAGCCAGCCAGCCAGCCAGCCAGCCAGCCAGCCAGCCAGCCAGCCAGCCAGCCAGCCAGCCAGCCAGCCAGCCAGCCAGACAGACAGCCAGACAGCCAGACAGCCAGACAGCCAGACAGCCAGACAGCCAGACAGACAGACAGACAGACAGACAGACAGACAGACAGACAGACAGACAGACAGACAGACAAGAGCTGGCAACGTTCTAAATGTGCAATACTTTTGAGAGGGGCTGGGGTTAGGGTTATGGGGCTGGGGTTAGGGTTATGGGGCTGGGGTTAGGGTTAGGGTTATGGGGCTGGGGTTATGGGGAATGGGGTTAGGGGGGCTAGGGTTAGGGTTATGGGGGTTAGGGGGGGTGGGGTTAGGGTTAGGGGGGCTAGGGTTAGGGTTATGGGGCTGGGGTTAGGGGGGTTAGGGCTAGGGTTATGGGGCTGGGGATAGGGTTAGGGGGGCTGGGGATAGGGTTATGGGGCTGGGGTTAGGGGGGTTAGGGTTAGGGTTATGGGGCTGGGGATAGGGTTAGGGGGGCTGGGGTTAGGGTTATGGGGCTGGGGTTAGGGTTAGGGGGGCTGGGGTTAGGGTTATGGGGCTGGGGTTAGGGGGGGTTATGGGGCTGGGGTTAGGGTTATGGGGCTGGGGTTAGGGTTAGGGGGGCTAGGGTTATGGGGCTGGGGTTAGGGGGGCTAGGGTTATGGGGCTGGGGTTAGGGGGGCTGGGGTTAGGGTTAGGGGGGCTAGGGTTAGGGGGCTGGGGTTAGGGGGGCTGGGGTTAGGGTTAGGGGGGCTGGGGTTAGGGTTATGGGGCTGGGGTTAGGGGGGCTGGGGTTAGGGTTATGGGGCTGGGGTTAGGGTTAGGGGGGCTAGGGTTATGGGGCTGGGGTTAGGGTGGCTAGGGTTATGGGGCTGGGGTTATGGGGCTGGGGTTAGGGGGGCTGGGGTTAAGGTTATGGGGCTGGGGTTAGGGGGGCTGGGGTTAAGGTTATGGGGCTGGGGTTAGGGGGGCTGGGGTTAGGGTTATGGGGCTGGGGTTAGGGTTAGGGGGGCTAGGGTTATGGGGCTGGGGTTAGGGTGGCTAGGGTTATGGGGCTGGGGTTATGGGGCTGGGGTTAGGGGGGCTGGGGTTAAGGTTATGGGGCTGGGGTTAGGGGGGCTGGGGTTAGGGTTATGGGGCTGGGGTTAGTGTTAGGGGGGCTGGGGTTAGGGGGGCTAGGGTTAGGGGGGCTGGGGTTAGGGGGGCTAGGGTTAGGGTTATGGGGGCTGGGGTTATGGGGCTAGGGTTAGGGGGGCTGGGGTTAGGGGGGCTGGGGTTAGGGGGGTTAGGGTTATGGGGCTGGGGTTAGGGGGGCTGAGGTTAGGGTTATGGGGCTGGGGTTAGGGGGGCTGGGGTTAGGGTTATGGGGGTTAGGGTTATGGGGCTGGGGTTAGGGTTAGGGGGGCTGGGGTTAGGGTTATGGGGCTGGGGTTAGGGGGGCTGGGGTTAGGGTTAGGGGGGCTGGGGTTAGGGTTATGTGGCTGGGGTTAGGGTTAGGGGGGCTGGGGTTAGGGGGCTGGGGTTAGGGGGGGGCTGAGGTTAGGGTTAGGGGCTGGGGTTAGGGGGGCTGGGGTTAGGGGGGCTGGGGTTAGGGGGGCTGGGGTTAGGGTTAGGGGGGCTGGGGTTAGGGGGGCTGGGGTTAGGGTTAGGGGGGCTGGGGTTAGGGTTATGTGGCTGGGGTTAGGGTTAGGGGGGCTGGGGTTAGGGGGCTGGGGTTAGGGGGGCTGGGGTTAGGGGGGCTAGGGTTAGGGGGCTGGGGTTATGGGGGCTGGGGTTAGGGGGGCTGGGGTTAGGGGGGCTGGGGCTAGGGTTAGGGGGCTGGGGTTA
>NW_028164954.1:234200-328795 GCF_964263955.1 Coregonus lavaretus
CAGCCGGTCAGCCAGCCAGTCAGTCAGAGCCGGTCAGCCAGCCGGTCAGCCAGCCAGTCAGTCAGAGCCGGTCAGCCAGCCAGCCAGCCAGCCAGTCAGTCAGAGCCGGTCAGCCAGCCGGTCAGCCAGCCAGTCAGTCAGAGCCGGTCAGCCAGCCAGCCAGCCAGCCAGTCAGTCAGAGCCGGTCAGCCAGCCAGCCAGTCAGCCAGTCAGTCAGAGCCGGTCAGCCAGCCAGTCAGCCAGTCAGTCAGTCAGTGAACCAGTCATTCAGTGAACCAGTCAGTCAGTCAGTCAGTCAGTCAGCCAGTCAGTTCCAGTTAGCCAGTCAGTCAGAGCCGGTCAGCCAGTCAGTCAGTCAGTATGTCAGAGCCGGTCAGCCAGCCGGTCAGCCAGCCAGTCAGTCAGCCAGCCAGTCAGTGAACCAGTCAGTCATCCAGTGAACCAGACAGCCAGTCAGTCAGCCAGTGAACCAGACAGCCAGTCAGTCAGTCAGTGAACCAGACAGCCAGTCAGTCAGTCAGTAAGTGAACCAGTCATTCAGTGAACCAGTCAGTCAGCCAGTCAGTTCCAGTCAGCCAGTCAGTCAGAGGGCTCGTTTGAGTGGAAAGGCTGAAGCAATCGACTGCAGACGACAGTGGAGGAGTGGAGTTTGGGCAGGTGCATCAGCACCAGTGGTTTTCCAACAGCAAGGCTCAGTGTAACATGGCAGTGTTGAGATAAACGTTTCCAACCACCATATCGCAAACTCACAAACTGGAAATATATTGTATTTAAAAAAAAATATTTGTGTACTATTGTACTATCAATTGGTTAGAGAGAGCCTCAAATATTACATTAATTTGTCCACTGTACATGAATCGCGCAAAGTTGGTTCCTGTTTCAGTCACATCTTTGGTCACATTTGTGAGTCAAACAAAAACACCCTAATGATTGGTTGACAATAGAACCTCCCACAATGCAGCTGATGGCTGTAGGATGAAGCTGAGGTCAAATCGTCATTCAGTCAGTCAGAACCAGTCAGTCAGAACCAGTCAGTCAGAACCAGTCAGTCAGAACCAGTCAGTCAGCCAGTCAGTCAACAAGCCTGCCTGCCAGCCAGTCAGTCAGAACCAGTCAGAACCAGTCAGTCAGAACCAGTCAGTCAGAACCAGTCAGTCAGAACCAGTCAGTCAGAACCAGTCAGTAAGGCCTCTCCCAGTGTTCCAGTACCAGTCCAGAGCTGTAGTTATCTAGGTTCTGATGGATTCTCCTCCTGTTGACAGTGAACTGGGCTGCTAGTGCTGTAGTTATCTAGGTTCTGATGGATTCTCCTCCTGTTGACAGTGAACTGGGCTGCTAGTGCTGTAGTTATCTAGGTTCTGATGGATTCTCCTCCTGTTGACAGTGAACTGGGCTGCTAGTGCTGTAGTTATCTAGGTTCTGATGGATTCGCCTCCTGTTGACAGTGAACTGGGCTATAACAGATGGCTCAGGTCTGAACTTATAGGCAGCACTCATTCATCAAATAAATACCGGACATCCAATCTATTCCCCATTTCCTAAATGTGCTTTGGAAGATTTATTGAATTTCATATCGGTCCTTTTATTGAATGGGGCTGGTCATGGAGGGAGGGAGTGTTCCTGATGAAACTAACTGAACATGGAAATACCAACCCTGATGTTCCTGGCTGGGGTTCATAGTACGTGAAGTGAGTGTGTCTGTTTCTGTAATTTAGTTTTGACTTGTAAGAGGAAATTACAACCGTTCCTCATAATAGTGAAATGCTGGGAGTGACTCTAACTGTAACTATATTTCATATTCAATAGTAATGCTGGAGTCTGGCAGTAAGAGTTGCATGTAACCACACTGTAAAGCAACATTCATAACTCATAAATGATATATGCCAGATGCCCTGAAACAGCATTTTTTCAGTGAGAGCAGCTTTTTAAATCCTCCAACACATGTGTCAGTCAGTGTTGGATTTCCTCCTCTGGGCTGTGACTTCCTCATGCTGACAGTACACAGTACCTTCCTCCATATGATCTATGACTTCCTCATGCTGACAGTACACAGTACCTTCCTCCATATGATCTATGACTTCCTCAGGCTGACAGTACACAGTACCTTCCTCCATTTGATCTTTGACCCTGGGAAATATTAATACTGGGTTGCTTTTGAAGAGGGATCTTCTAACATGGTTTCGTTCAGAAAACCTGAAAGGTCGACACTAGACATCTCCTCTCTGCTAACATATCAACCGCCACTACGTAGTATGTACAGTATGTTCATCTGCTGTTAATCTGGAAAACATGTTGTAGAGATCCATTACATAGCCAGAGGACAGAGCCTAATATAGACAGTTATTCAAGACAGTTATATGACCCGAAGGGCTTACAGATGGAGGGATACAGGGATACAGGGTTGAAGGGTAAATGAGTTGATGCTGTAGACTGGAGGCAGCACAGCCAATAGAGTTAGACTAGAGGAAGAACAGAGTTAGACTAGAGGCAGAACAGAGTTAGACTAGAGGAAGAACAGAGTTAGACTAGAGGCAGAACAGAGTTAGACTAGAGGCAGAACAGAGTTAGACTAGAGGAAGAACAGAGTTAGACTAGAGGAAGAACAGAGTTAGACTAGAGGAAGAACAGAGTTAGACTAGAGGAAGAACAGAGTTAGACTAGAGGAAGAACAGAGTTAGACTAGAGGAAGAACAGAGTTAGACTAGAGGCAGAACAGAGTTAGACTAGAGGAAGAACAGAGTTAGACTAGAGGAAGAACAGAGTTAGACTGGAGGAAGAACAGAGTTAGACTAGATGTTGTTGGTTGTTGTGGTACGTTGGTACCCAGCCAGGTGCTAATGTGTCGCTCTGTCACTGAATGAATGACAAATGGATGAATGAGCTATAAGGGCACTTTACTTCACAAATGAATTGAAATGAGCCCTAACTGAATGATGAGGAGGGTTTAATTTGGAAAGACAATAGTGTAATGATGAGTTTGTGTTATGCCTATTTATCATCTTTGGCGCTCATGTTTATCATTTGACCACGCGCCTTGCAGGTTGATATCATTTTATTTTACGTTTTACTTTGTATTAATAAGCTGTTATGGGACTGTTTTATTGACTATAACTCTGTTACTAATCAAATGTATTGTAAGGGAGGAGGTTGTGTGATGCCAATTGACTACACCTAAACTATACCCAAACTCATTTCACACATAATAAAAGTTAGCCTATACACTTTAGTCACGCAGGTGCCATTTTGAAATGAAAGCGAGGCTGAGGTGGGAAACCCCCGGAAGTAGTTAGTCAAAACAACAATGGGCTTGGAACCACTATAGCCTAGACTGTTTATATGAAACTGTTTCCGGCGATAACATGGACTCATATCCATTAATAAGCAGATGAAGACATCAGACTAAATATGTACAGAACCAGTCAACAGTTTGGACACACCTACTCATTCCAGGGTTTTTCTTTATTTTTACTATTTTCTACATTCTAGAATAAAAGTGAAGACATCAAAACTGTGAAATAACACAATATATTTTATATTTGAGATTCTTCAAAGTAGCCACCATTTGCCTTGATGACAGCTTTGCACACTCTTGGCATTCTCTCAACCAGCTTCATGAGGTAGTCACCTGGAATGCATTTCAATTAACAGGTGTGCCTTCTTAAAAGTTAATTTGTGGAATTTCTTTCCTTCTTAATTGGTTTGAGCCAGTCAGTTGTGTTGTTACAAGATAGGGTTGGTATACAGAAGATAGCTCTATTTGCTAAAAGACCAAGTCCATATTATGGCAAGAACAACTCAAATAAGCAAAGAGAAACGCCAGTCCAATATTACTTTAAGACATGAAGGTCAGTCAATCTGGAAAATTTCAAGAACTTTAAAAGCTTCTTCAAGTGCAGTCACAAAAACCATCAAGCGCTATGATGAAACTGGCTCTTATGAGGACCGCCACAGGAATGGAAGACCCAGAGTTACCTCTGCTGCAGAGGATGAGTTCATTAGAGTTACCAGCCTCAGAAATTGCAGCCCAAAAAATGCTTCACAGAGTTCAAGTAACAGACACATCTCAACATCAACATCAGAGGAGACTGTGTGAATCAGGCCTTCATGGTCGAATTGCTGCAAAGAAACCACTACTAAAGGACACCAATAAGGACACCAATTACGATAAGACTACTTTAGAAAAAGCCAGATAATGCGCTTGGATGCACGACTCGAATGGCAACTGTGTTGGTATGCATTCTAGTCGTGCGCTTGGATGCCATGAACCGCACATTCCACAAATGGAAGGTACTGTATGTGTGTAAAATGTACCCAATTCCCATTTTCATTTGCATCCAGAATAATATAATTTTAAAATAATCAATTGCCACTTTCGCTGAAATGACATCCCTTTATATTCAGCCTGTTTCAGTTCGCAAAATGATTTCAAATCTGCTTACTAAACGCGCTGCTGAAATGCAAATAGATTATGGATTTTCAATTAGATTCAATAGACCCAAATGGAATAATGTTGGCCCTACCAATAAAAACGACTGAAAATCCATACATCTATGCAATAATCAAACCTCTAAGTTTTGTTTTTAATGTCCTTTTTTCCATTGTTCTGCTTTTGGCTTGTGCTTTGTTTTAGCCTTAGTTAATGCATGATGGGATTGGATGGACAATCCATATCACTATCTGTTCTTTGACCCTTATGGTTACTAGTCTTCTCTAGCTTACTACTCCTTCAGATGTTTCCAGGTGGAGTTCTCCTCTTCAAGTCCATTAATCATGGAGACTAAATGCAACTGCAAAGCTGGCCAGGGACAGTGTTTCCAGGTGGAGTCTCCTCTTCTGGCCAGGGACAGTGAAACCATGCCATCGGTTTACTGTAAACCATAGCTATCCTGCTGGTGCTATCCTGGTGGTTCTATCCTGGTGGTGCTATCCTGGTGGTGCTATCCTGGTGGTGCTATCCTGGTGGTTCTATCCTGGTGGTGCTATCCTGGTGGTGCTATCCTGGTGGTGCTATCCTGGTGGTTCTATCCTGGTGGTGCTATCCTGGTGGTGCTATCCTGCTGGTGCTATCCTGGTGGTTCTATCCTGGTGGTGCTATCCTGGTGGTGCTATCCTGGTGGTTCTATCCTGGTGGTTCTATCCTGGTGGTGCTATCCTGGTGGTTCTATCCTGGTGGTGCTATCCTGGTGGTGCTATCCTGGTGGTTCTATCCTGGTGGTGCTATCCTGGTGGTTCTATCCTGGTGGTTCTATCCTGGTGGTGCTTCCCTGGTGGTTCTATCCTGGTGGTTCTATCCTGGTGGTGCTATCCTGGTGGTGCTTCCCTGGTGGTGCTATCCTGGTGGTTCTATCCTGGTGGTGCTATCCTGGTGGTGCTTCCCTGGTGGTGCTATCCTGCTGGTGCTATCCTGATGGTGCTTCCCTGGTGGTGCTATCCTGGTGGTGCTTCCCTGGTGGTGCTATCCTGCTGGTGCTATCCTGATGGTGCTTCCCTGGTGGTGCTATCCTGGTGGTTCTATCCTGGTGGTGCTATCCTGCTGGTGCTATCCTGCTGGTGCTATCCTGATGGTGCTATCAAGGTAATAGTATCCTGGTGGATAAAAGCTTATGCTAAAAGGCATATTATTATTATATTATATTATCACGCTATCAAATATGTCTTCTAAGCCTACCACATGTATTCTAAACCTGGCAATCGGCTTTCAGGGTGTCAGTCTTTGAACCCAGTGTAGAACATGATGAACCTGGGTTCACACTGGAAACGTTGAAGACAAAACTCTTGGCTTCTTAGTGAGTCGTTCTCCTTTTCCAGACAGTCTATCTCATTACGCGCTGCCTCCAGCTGCTCTTCCAAAGGCAGGGGCTTCTGGGTGTAATTATGCTCTGGGAATGGTAACTCTGCAACCTGGTTGGAACTGAATAAGATTCACTGTCAGGATATTTGTGAACTTGGATTTTCTGGTGACAACAGAAGTGGGGATAATGTAGCCTATTATAGCTGGTGTAAAATAGTTTAAGATTTTTGAAAAGTCAGTCACAATGTTAATGTGAACAATTCAGAATCTGTTTATTACTGTAACAAAACACGAAGTAGAGAAATACTCACCATGGATCACCAACTAACACCGCAGTCGGCTCCTCTGGCTGTTGTTTCAGGATTGACAGGGGCACTGTGAAAAGGGAAAGCTAACTGAACTATGATGGACAGAGTCATTTTTTGTTCATTTGCATTTTAAATGTTAACATTTTAAATTAGCAGCTGAATTTTCAAATGACATTAACGTTACACTGTATGTCTAAGAGGTCTCCTGGAATTGTCTAACGTTACCCCACAAAAACAAGCATGGCCCCTCCCTCACCTTCGTCAGCCCTGTCAGGCTCCTCATCAGGCTGCCTTCGCCAAAGCGTTTAGAGCACGGTGTTTTCCATCATCTATAATATAAATTCACTACGCAAAGTCATGAATATGTCAAACTTCGTGGCTTTTAGAGTAGATTTGACTAAGTTATGTGCTTTGGATATAGCTAGCAAGTAATCTGCCTAGCGACAGGCAGACAGTTAGGCTTTAGCTAATCATGCTATCTAAAAAGCTAGTTAATGTTACTGTACCTGAAAATGTGCACCGACATCCCCGCGTATTTCGTTGATCCACTAGCAACGGAGTTGTGGGACGGTAGGGAACCGTTATCTGCTTTTGTCCTCTTGTATGAGGTGCATAGGGTGGCGGGTAGCTTAGTGGTTAAGAGCGTTGTGCCAGTAACCGAAAGGTCGCTGGTTCTAATCCCCGAGCCGACTAGGTGAAAAATCTGTCGATGTGCCCTTGAGCAAGGCACTTAACCCTAATTGCTCCTGTAAGTCGCTCTGGATAAGAGCGTCTGCTAAATGACTGTAATGTGCACAGCAGTACGACATGCTATCTTAACTAGCTAACATCACACAACAACCTGGGCTTACTTCCGGGGTTCACCCATAGGATTTCCCACCTCAGCCTCGCTTTAATTTCAAAATGGTGCCTGCGTGACTAAAGTGTATAGACAAGATTACATTGACAATAGTCTGATGAGTGACGGTATTATCAGTTTTCAAATTGTACATAAAGAGATGGGTGCAGCTTGTAATTGACAGATGCAGGGAAAGGAGCATCACTTTATCAAATCCTCCTTCAGAGTCACATGCAGGTAAAACTTCTATATAGTATCTGAAAGAGCATATTCTGCAGTTTCTATGACACTTACCTTTGTCAAATAACTCTCAAAATTCAAGAGGCGCAGCTCTATTTCCAAATGTCACTTTTTACAAGAATATCTGCGCTGTCCACTTGCGTGGCAGCATTGCTCTGCCTACTAAGCAGACTAGTAACACAATAAACATAACATTCGCTATTCTGTTTTCTTTTAAATGCATTTTCTTATTTCCACAATGTTTTTTTAGACCTGCCAAAACTAAATTATAATGACTTCTTTGTGATGGACTTGAACTAGTGGTTTTAGTTTTTAGTTTTAACCTAGAGTAACATAAACTAATGACAATGCTACTATGTGCTACACACAAAAAAAAAAAAAAAAAAAATGTATGCACGCATGACTGTAAGTCGCTTTGGATAAAAGCGTCTGCTAAATGGCATATTATAAATTATTATTATTATGTTCTTTGAAATAATAGTTTTTTCCTACTCCAATGTTAAGACCTTCATAAACACAACCAAATGACTGTTCTTCCGATATAATACAGTATATGAAATGTATTTATTAGACCGTTAGAATGTTGATGCGTCATCGGCTGGAAGTGTCCAATGGGCTTTAGGCCTACGTTTTTCACTAGGCCTATGTAGTATTATACCAAACATATCCTTTACTCTATCTAAACAAATAACTATTGTTGTTATATTTTTACATGTGTATATATTTCCACAAATATTTCTTCATGCAATGAATCCTTTATAATAGTTGATTCACTATTTATCAAACCTTGATGCTTATGTTTGCTGCTCCTTGTGGGTTGATCTGATACATATGGCAATACTGACGCCCTGCAACGTCCTCAACGTTCTCTAACGGGTATTTATAGGCTGAACGGCCAGGTGGCTCTAGGGTTAACAGGCCAAGGACATCACATACTGTACATACAGTGCTAAGTCTTTGTTAAAACATTGATTTATCTGAATGTGAATAGAACATCATTGTGACCTTGTTAAATCTGGCCAATTGTCTCCGTCTTAATGAGAAAGCGAGTCTGTCTTTCCTTCAGGGTCATTCTTAATGAGAAAGTGAGTCTCTTTCCTTCTGGAATCACTGCAGCTTTGATGCTAATATTCTTAATCCCACACTCGAGGGAAATCCTTTGTAAACACTATGCTAAAGTGTATTGACTTAGAGCTGATAATTTGGCACTCCGCCACAGTGTGTTGCAGGAGGCAGAGAATGTTCTTGTATAGTTTTAGAGACGATTCTCATTCTGTGGGGTTTAAACGGTTAATCAATCTGAATAACTGTCTGGAAAGCTAATTCTTATCATTAACATTACAGAATAATTTGATGGTGTGAAATAAAAAGTGGAGTTGAACAAAGTTGTTCAGAAGAGGTGCCAGATAACAACATTAGACAGCAGATGAAACAGTCTTTATAGACTAGGCTGTCTTATATAGGCTGTGCTACACCGAATATCACCCAGACGGCATCCCTAATGGCACCCTAATCCCTAACTAGTGCACTACTTTTGACCAGAGCCCTATGGACCCTGGTTTACTTAGTGCACTTCATAGGGAATAGGGAGCCATTTGGGACGCATTCCCAGAATCTATTAGAACCCGTCTATTGCAAGATCAACATTTAGAGGCAACGTTCACAATGCATTTTAATTGAATTATTGTTTACAATGTGGCAGTGACCGCTGGATTATGGAACACAGCTTGTAATGGTGAGCATTATGGAACACAGCTTGGAGAGGTGAGCATTATGGAACACAGCTTGGAGCGGTGAGCATTATGGAACACAGCTTGTAATGGTGAGCATTATGGATCACAGCTTGGAGAGGTGAGCATTATGGAACACAGCTTGGAGAGGTGAGCATTATGGAACACAGCTTGTAATGGTGAGCATTATGGAACACAGCTTGGAGAGGTGAGCATTATGGAACACAGCTTGGAGCGGTGAGCATTATGGAACACAGCTTGTAATGGTGAGCATTATGGATCACAGCTTGGAGAGGTGAGCATTATGGAACACAGCTTGGAGAGGTGAGCATTATGGAACACAGCTTGGAGCGGTGAGCATTATGGAACACAGCTTGTAATGGTGAGCATTATGGATCACAGCTTGGAGAGGTGAGCATTATGGAACACAGCTTGGAGCGGTGAGCATTATGGAACACAGCTTGGAGCGATGAGCGTTATGGAACAGCTTGGAGCGGTGAGCATTATGGAACACAGCTTGGAGTGGTGAGCATTATGGAACACAGCTTGGAGCGGTGAGCATTATGGAACACAGCTTGTAACGGTGAGCATTATGGATCACAGCTTGGAGAGGTGAATAATATGGAACATATCTTGGAACGGTGAGCATTATGGATCACAGCTTGGAGAGGTGAATAATATGGAACATATCTTGTAATGGTGAGCATTATGGATCACAGCTTGGTACGGACAGTAATATGGAACACAGCTTGTAATGGTGAGCATTATGGAACACAGATTGGAGCGATGAGCGTTATGGAACAGCTTGGAGCGGTGAGCATTATGGAGCACAGCTTGGAGCGTTGAGCATTATGGATCACAGCTTGGAGCGGTGAGCATTATGGAACACAGCTTGGAGAGGTGAGCATTATGGATCACAGCTTGGAGAGGTGAGCATTATGGAACACAGCTTGGAGTGGTGAGCATTATGGAACACAGCTTGGAACGGTGAGCATTATGGAACACAGCTTGGAGCGTTGAGCATTATGGATCACAGCTTGGAGTGGTGAGCATTATGGAACACAGCTTGGAGAGGTGAGCATTATGGAACACAGCTTGTAACGGTGAGCATTATGGAACACAGCTTGGAGTGGTGAGCATTATGGAACACAGCTTGGAGCGGTGAGCATTATGGAACACAGATTGGAGCGATGAGCGTTATGGAACAGCTTGGAGCGGTGAGCATTATGGAGCACAGCTTGGAGCGTTGAGCATTATGGATCACAGCTTGGAGCGGTGAGCATTATGGAACACAGCTTGGAGTGGTGAGCATTATGGAACACAGCTTGGAGAGGTGAGCATTATGGAACACAGCTTGTAACGGTGAGCATTATGGAACACAGCTTGGAGTGGTGAGCATTATGGAACACAGCTTGGAGCGGTGAGCATTATGGAACACAGATTGGAGCGATGAGCGTTATGGAACAGCTTGGAGCGGTGAGCATTATGGAGCACAGCTTGGAGCGTTGAGCATTATGGATCACAGCTTGGAGCGGTGAGCATTATGGAACACAGCTTGGAGTGGTGAGCATTATGGAACACAGCTTGGAGCGGTGAGCATTATGGAACACAGCTTGGAGAGGTGAGCATTATGGAACACAGCTTGGAGCGGTGAGCATTATGGAACACAGCTTGGAGCGGTAAACATCATGGAACACAGCTTGTAAACTTGACCGCTGGCCATGTCCCTTCCGTCTTCAAGAGAGCGAGAGTTGCTCCCCTTCTCAAAAAACCAACACTCGACCCCACTGATGTCAACAACTACAGACCAGTATCCCTTCTTTCTTTTCTTTCCAAAACTATTGAGCGTGCCGTCTTTAGCCAACTCTCTTGCTATCTCTCTCAGAATGACCTTCTTGATCCAAACCAATCAGGTTTCAGGACTGGTCATTCAACTGAGACTGCTCTTCTCTGTGTCACGGAAACTCTCCGCACTGCTAAAGCTAACTCTCTCTCCTCTGCTATTGTCCTTCTAGACCTGTCTGCTGCCTTTGATACTGTGAACCATCAGATCCTCCTCTCCACCCTCTCCGAGCTGGGCATCTCCGGCGCGGCTCACTCCTGGATTGCGTCCTACCTGACCGGTCGCTCCTACCAAGTGGCGTGGCGAGAAGCTGTCTCCGCACCACGTGCTCTCACCACTGGTGTCCCCCAAGGCTCAGTTCTAGGCCCTCTCCTTTTCTCCCTATACACCAAGTCACTTGGCTCTGTCATATCCTCACATGGTCTCTCCTATCATTGCTACGCTGACGATACACAACTAATCTTCTCCTTTCCCCCTTCTGATAACCAGGTGGCGAATCGCATCTCTGCATGTCTGGCAGACATATCAGTATGGATGACGGATCACCACCTCAAGCTGAACCCTGGCAAGACGGAGCTGCTCTTCCTCCCGGGGAAGGACTGCCCGTTCCATGATCTCGCCATCACGGTTGACAACTCCGCTGTGTCCTCCTCCCAGAGTGCGAAGAGCCTAGGCGTGACCCTGGACAACACCCTGTCGTTCTCCGCCAACATCAAGGCGGTGACCCGCTCCTGCAGGTTCATGCTTTACAACATTCGGAGAGTACGACCCTGCCTTACACAGGAAGCGGCACAGGTCCTGGTCCAGGCGCTTGTCATCTCCCGTCTGGACTACTGCAACTCGCTGTTGGCTGGCCTCCCTGCCTGTGCCATTAAACCCCTACAACTCATCCAGAATGCCGCAGCCCGTCTGGTGTTCAACCTTCCCAAGTTCTCTCACGTCACCCCCCTCCTCCGCACACTCCACTGGCTTCCAGTTGAAGCTCGCATCCGCTACAAGACCATGGTGCTTGCCTATGGAGCAGTGAGGGGAACGGCACCTCTGTACCTTCAGGCTCTGATCAGTCCCTACACCCAAACGAGAGTATTGCGCTCATCCACCTCTGGCCTGCTGGCTCCCCTTCCTCTGCGGAAGCATAGTTCCCGCTCAGCCCAGTCAAAACTGTTCGCTGCTCTGGCACCCCAATGGTGGAACAAGCTCCCCCACGACGCAAGGACAGCGGAGTCACTCACCACCTTCCGGAGACATTTGAAACCCCACCTCTTTAAGGAATACCTGGGATAGGATAAAGGAATCATTCTACCCCCCCCCCCAATTGTAAAGTGGTTATCCCACTGGCTATAGGGTGAACGCACCAATTTGTGAGCCGCTCTGGCTAAGAGCGTCTGCTAAATGACGTTAATGTGCCCTTGAGCAAGGCACTTAACCCTAATTGCTCCTGTAAGTCGCTCTGGATAAGAGCGTCTGCTAAATGACTAAAATGTCAAATGTAAAATGTAATGGTGAGCATTATGGAACACAGCTTGGAGTGGTGAGCATTATGGAGCACAGCTTGGAGAGGTGAATAATATGGAACACACCTTGTAATGGTGAGCATTATGGAACACAGATTGGAGCGATGAGCGTTATGGAACAGCTTGGAGTGGTGAGCATTATGGAACACAGCTTGGAGCGGTGAGCATTATGGAACACAGCTTTGAACTTTGAGCGTTATGGAATATATCTTGGAGAGGTGAGCATTTTGGAACACAGCTTGGAGGGGTGAGCATTATGGAACACAGCTTGGAGAGGTGAGCATTATGGAACACAGCTTTGAACTGTGAATAATATGGAACACAGCTTGGAACGGTGAGCATTATGGATCACAGCTTGGTACGGACAGTAATATGGAACACACCTTGTAATGGTGAGCATTATGGAACACAGATTTGAGCGATGAGCGTTATGGAACAGCTTGGAGAGGTGAGCATTATGGAACATATCTTGGAGCGGTGAGCATTATGGAAACAGCTTGGAGCGGTGAGCGTTATGGAACACAGCTTGGAGCGTTGAGCATTATTGAACACTGCTTGGAGAGGAGAGCATTATTGAACACAGCTTGGAGAGGAGAGCATTATGGAACAAAACTTGGAGCGGAGAGAGTTCTCCTCCATCTCTCAGCGGTCTTCAAGACACCACAGTACAGTGTTCTACTTATTCAGCAGGCATCAAAAGATCAAAGTACATAGTTATACTCCCTCAGTTGGCTTCCAGACACCACTTTACAGGGTTATCCTACCTCAGCAGGTTTCAAGACACCACAGTACAGAATTCTCATCCCTCCCTCAGAAGGCTTCAACGCACCATAGTACAGAGTTCTCCTCCCTCAGCAGGCTTCAAGACACCTCAGTACAGAGTTATCTTCCCTCAGCATGTTCAAGACACCACAGTACAGAGTTCTCCTCCTTCCTTCAGCACGCTTCAAGACACCACAGTTCAGAGTTCCCCTCGCTCAGCAGGCTTCAAGAAACCACTGTTCAGAGTTCTACTTCCTCAGCAGGCTTCAATAACCACAGTACAGAGTTCTCCTCCCTCAGCAGGCTTCAATACACCACAGTATAGAGTTATCCTCCTTCAGCAGGCTTCAATAACCACAGTTCATTTCCCCTCGTTCATTACGCTTCAAGAAACCACAGTTCAGAGTTCTCCTCCCTCAGCAGGCTTCAACACACCACAGTACAGAGTTCCCATCCCTCCCTCAGCAAGCTTCAAGACACCACAGTTCAGAGTTCCCATCGCTCAGCAAGCTTCAAGACACCACAGTACAGAGTTCTCTTCCCTCAGCATGTTCAAGACACCACAGTACAGAGTTCTCCTCCTTCCTTCAGCACGGTTCAAGACACCACAGAATAGAATTCCCTTCCCTCAGCACACTTCAAGACACCACAGTTCAGAGTTCCCCTCGCTCAGCAAGCTTCAAGACACCACCGTACAGAGTTCTCCTCCTTCCTTCAGGACACTTCCAGGCACCACAGTACAGAGTACCCCTCCCTCAGCACACTTCAAGACACCACAGTTCAGAGTTCCCCTCGCTCAGCAAGCTTCAAGAAACCACAGTTCAAAGTTCTCCTCTCTCAGCAGGCTTCAATAACCACAGTACAGAGTTTCCTCCCTAAGCAGGCTTCCAGATACCACAGTACAGAGTTCCCTCCCTCAATCAGCACGCTTCAAGACACCACAGTTCAGAGTTCCCCTAACTCAGCAGGCTTCAATACACCACAGTATAGAGTTATCCTCCTTCAGCAGGCTTCTATAACCACAGTTCATTTCCCCTCGTTCATTACGCTTCAAGAAACCACAGTTCAGAGTTCTCCTCCCTCAGCAGGCTTCAACACACCACAGTACAGATTTCTCCTCCCTCAGCAGGCTTCAACACACCACAGTACAGATTTATCCTCCCTCAGAAGGCTTCAACACACCATAGTACAGAGTTCTCCTCCCTTCCTCAGTACGCTTCAATAACCACAGTACAGAGTTCTCCTCAATCAGCAGGTTTCAAGACACCACAGTACAGAGTTTCTCTCCCTCTCTAAGCAGGCTTCCAGGCACCACAGTTCAGAGTCCCCTCGCTCAGCAAGCTTCAAGACACCACAGTACAGAGTTCTCCTCAATCAGCAGGCTTCCAGGCACCACAGTACAGAATTCTCATCCCTCCCTCAGCAAGCTTCAAGAAACCACAGTACAGAGTTCTCATCCCTCCCTCAGCAAGCTTCAAGACACCACAGTACAGAGTTCTCCTCAATCAGCAGGTTTCAAGACACCAGAGTACAGAATTCTCATCCCTCCCTCAGCAGGCTTCCAGGCACCACAGTACAGAATTCTCATCCCTCCCTCAGCAAGCTTCAAGACACCACAGTACAGAGTTCTCATCCCTCCCTCAGCAAGCTTCAAGACACCACAGTTCAGAGTTCTCCTCCCTCAGCACACTTCAAGACACCACAGTTCAGAGTTTGCCTCGCTCAGCAAGCTTCAAGACACCACCGTACAGAGTTCTCCTCCTTCCTTCAGCACGCTTCAAGACACCACAGTACAGAGTACCCCTCCCTCAGCACACTTCAAGACACCACAGTTCAGAGTTCCCCTCGCTCAGCAAGCTTCAAGACACCACCGTACAGAGTTCTCCTCCTTCCTTCAGGACACTTCCAGGCACCACAGTACAGAGTACCCCTCCCTCAGCACACTTCAAGACACCACAGTTCAGAGTTCCCCTCGCTCAGCAAGCTTCAAGACACCACAGTACAGAGTTCTCCTCAATCAGAAGGTTTCAATACACCACCGTACAGAGTGCCTCTCCCTCTCTAAGCACGCTTCGAGGCACCACAGTTCAGAGTTCCCCTCGCTCAGTAAGCTTCAAGAAACCACAGTACAGAGTTCCCTCCCTCAATCAGCACACTTCAACACACCACAGTACAGAGTTCCCTCCCTCCCTCAGCAAGCTTCAAGACACCACAGTACAGAGTTCTCCTCCCTCAGCAGGCTTCAACACACCACAGTACAGAGTTCTCATCCCCCCCTCAGCAAGCTTCAAGACACCACAGTACAGAGTTCCTCTCCCTCTCTAAGCAGGCTTCCAGACACCACAGTACAGAGTTCCCTCCCTCAATCAGCAGGCTTCAAGACACCACAGTTCAGAGTTCCCCTCGCTCAGCAGGCTTCAAGAAACCACCGTTCAGAGTTCTCCTTCCTCAGCAGGCTTCAATAACCACAATACAGAGTTCTGCTCCCTCAGAAGGCTTCAATACACCACAGTACAGAGTTATCATCCCTCCCTCAGCAAGCTTCAAGACACAACAGTACAGATTTATCCTCCCTCAGAAGGCTTCAACACACCATAGTACAGAGTTCTCCTCCCTTCCTCAGTACGCTTCAATAACCACAGTACAGAGTTCTCCTCAATCAGCAGGTTTCAAGACACCACAGTACAGAGTTTCTCTCCCTCTCTAAGCAGGCTTCCAGGCACCACAGTTCAGAGTCCCCTCGCTCAGCAGGCTTCAAGACACCACAGTACAGAGTTCTCTTCCCTCGGCATGTTCAAGACACCACAGTACAGAGTTCTCCTCCTTCCTTCAGCACGCTTCAAGACACCACAGAACAGAGTTCTCCTCCCTCAGCACATTTCAAGACACCATAGTTCAGAGTTCGCCTCGCTCAGCAAGCTTCAAGACACCACAGTACAGAGTTCTCCTCAATCAGCAGGTTTCAAGAAACCACAGTACAGAGTTCTCCTCCCTCAGTAGGCTTCAATACTCCACAGTACAGATTTCTCCTCCCTCAGCAGGCTTCAATACACCACAGTACATATTTCTCCTCCCTCAGAAGGCTTCAACACACCACAGTACAAAGTTCTCATCCCTCCCTCAGCAAGCTTCAAGACACCACAGTTCAGAGTTCCCCTCGCTCAGCAAGCTTCAAGACACCACAGTACAGAGTTCTCTTCCCTCAGCATGTTCAAGACACCACAGTACAGAGTTCTCCTCCTTCCTTCAGCACGGTTCAAGACACCACAGAATAGAATTCCCTTCCCTCAGCACACTTCAAGACACCACAGTTCAGAGTTCCCCTCGCTCAGCAAGCTTCAAGACACCACCGTACAGAGTTCTCCTCCTTCCTTCAGGACACTTCCAGGCACCACAGTACAGAGTACCCCTCCCTCAGCACACTTCAAGACACCACAGTTCAGAGTTCCCCTCGCTCAGCAAGCTTCAAGAAACCACAGTTCAAAGTTCTCCTCTCTCAGCAGGCTTCAATAACCACAGTACAGAGTTTCCTCCCTAAGCAGGCTTCCAGATACCACAGTACAGAGTTCTCCTCCTTCCTTCAGGACACTTCCAGGCACCACAGTACAGAGTACCCCTCCCTCAGCACACTTCAAGACACCACAGTTCAGAGTTCCCCTCGCTCAGCAAGCTTCAAGACACCACAGTACAGAGTTCTCCTCAATCAGAAGGTTTCAATACACCACCGTACAGAGTGCCTCTCCCTCTCTAAGCACGCTTCGAGGCACCACAGTTCAGAGTTCCCCTCGCTCAGTAAGCTTCAAGAAACCACAGTACAGAGTTCCCTCCCTCAATCAGCACACTTCAACACACCACAGTACAGAGTTCCCTCCCTCCCTCAGCAAGCTTCAAGACACCACAGTACAGAGTTCTCCTCCCTCAGCAGGCTTCAACACACCACAGTACAGAGTTCTCATCCCCCCCTCAGCAAGCTTCAAGACACCACAGTACAGAGTTCCTCTCCCTCTCTAAGCAGGCTTCCAGACACCACAGTACAGAGTTCCCTCCCTCAATCAGCAGGCTTCAAGACACCACAGTTCAGAGTTCCCCTCGCTCAGCAGGCTTCAAGAAACCACCGTTCAGAGTTCTCCTTCCTCAGCAGGCTTCAATAACCACAATACAGAGTTCTGCTCCCTCAGAAGGCTTCAATACACCACAGTACAGAGTTATCATCCCTCCCTCAGCAAGCTTCAAGACACAACAGTACAGATTTATCCTCCCTCAGAAGGCTTCAACACACCATAGTACAGAGTTCTCCTCCCTTCCTCAGTACGCTTCAATAACCACAGTACAGAGTTCTCCTCAATCAGCAGGTTTCAAGACACCACAGTACAGAGTTTCTCTCCCTCTCTAAGCAGGCTTCCAGGCACCACAGTTCAGAGTCCCCTCGCTCAGCAGGCTTCAAGACACCACAGTACAGAGTTCTCTTCCCTCGGCATGTTCAAGACACCACAGTACAGAGTTCTCCTCCTTCCTTCAGCACGCTTCAAGACACCACAGAACAGAGTTCTCCTCCCTCAGCACATTTCAAGACACCATAGTTCAGAGTTCGCCTCGCTCAGCAAGCTTCAAGACACCACAGTACAGAGTTCTCCTCAATCAGCAGGTTTCAAGAAACCACAGTACAGAGTTCTCCTCCCTCAGTAGGCTTCAATACTCCACAGTACAGATTTCTCCTCCCTCAGCAGGCTTCAATACACCACAGTACATATTTTTCCTCCCTCAGAAGGCTTCAACACACCACAGTACAAAGTTCTCATCCCTCCCTCAGCAAGCTTCAAGACACCACAGTTCAGAGTTCCCCTCGCTCAGCAAGCTTCAAGACACCACAGTACAGAGTTCTCTTCCCTCAGCATGTTCAAGACACCACAGTACAGAGTTCTCCTCCTTCCTTCAGCACGGTTCAAGACACCACAGAATAGAATTCCCTTCCCTCAGCACACTTCAAGACACCACAGTTCAGAGTTCCCCTCGCTCAGCAAGCTTCAAGACACCACCGTACAGAGTTCTCCTCCTTCCTTCAGGACACTTCCAGGCACCACAGTACAGAGTACCCCTCCCTCAGCACACTTCAAGACACCACAGTTCAGAGTTCCCCTCGCTCAGCAAGCTTCAAGAAACCACAGTTCAAAGTTCTCCTCTCTCAGCAGGCTTCAATAACCACAGTACAGAGTTTCCTCCCTAAGCAGGCTTCCAGATACCACAGTACAGAGTTCCCTCCCTCAATCAGCACGCTTCAAGACACCACAGTTCAGAGTTCCCCTAACTCAGCAGGCTTCAATACACCACAGTATAGAGTTATCCTCCTTCAGCAGGCTTCTATAACCACAGTTCATTTCCCCTCGTTCATTACGCTTCAAGAAACCACAGTTCAGAGTTCTCCTCCCTCAGCAGGCTTCAACACACCACAGTACAGATTTCTCCTCCCTCAGCAGGCTTCAACACACCACAGTACAGATTTATCCTCCCTCAGAAGGCTTCAACACACCATAGTACAGAGTTCTCCTCCCTTCCTCAGTACGCTTCAATAACCACAGTACAGAGTTCTCCTCAATCAGCAGGTTTCAAGACACCACAGTACAGAGTTTCTCTCCCTCTCTAAGCAGGCTTCCAGGCACCACAGTTCAGAGTCCCCTCGCTCAGCAAGCTTCAAGACACCACAGTACAGAGTTCTCCTCAATCAGCAGGCTTCCAGGCACCACAGTACAGAATTCTCATCCCTCCCTCAGCAAGCTTCAAGAAACCACAGTACAGAGTTCTCATCCCTCCCTCAGCAAGCTTCAAGACACCACAGTACAGAGTTCTCCTCAATCAGCAGGTTTCAAGACACCAGAGTACAGAATTCTCATCCCTCCCTCAGCAGGCTTCCAGGCACCACAGTACAGAATTCTCATCCCTCCCTCAGCAAGCTTCAAGACACCACAGTACAGAGTTCTCATCCCTCCCTCAGCAAGCTTCAAGACACCACAGTTCAGAGTTCTCCTCCCTCAGCACACTTCAAGACACCACAGTTCAGAGTTTGCCTCGCTCAGCAAGCTTCAAGACACCACCGTACAGAGTTCTCCTCCTTCCTTCAGCACGCTTCAAGACACCACAGTACAGAGTACCCCTCCCTCAGCACACTTCAAGACACCACAGTTCAGAGTTCCCCTCGCTCAGCAAGCTTCAAGACACCACCGTACAGAGTTCTCCTCCTTCCTTCAGGACACTTCCAGGCACCACAGTACAGAGTACCCCTCCCTCAGCACACTTCAAGACACCACAGTTCAGAGTTCCCCTCGCTCAGCAAGCTTCAAGACACCACAGTACAGAGTTCTCCTCAATCAGAAGGTTTCAATACACCACCGTACAGAGTGCCTCTCCCTCTCTAAGCACGCTTCGAGGCACCACAGTTCAGAGTTCCCCTCGCTCAGTAAGCTTCAAGAAACCACAGTACAGAGTTCCCTCCCTCAATCAGCACACTTCAACACACCACAGTACAGAGTTCCCTCCCTCCCTCAGCAAGCTTCAAGACACCACAGTACAGAGTTCTCCTCCCTCAGCAGGCTTCAACACACCACAGTACAGAGTTCTCATCCCCCCCTCAGCAAGCTTCAAGACACCACAGTACAGAGTTCCTCTCCCTCTCTAAGCAGGCTTCCAGACACCACAGTACAGAGTTCCCTCCCTCAATCAGCAGGCTTCAAGACACCACAGTTCAGAGTTCCCCTCGCTCAGCAGGCTTCAAGAAACCACCGTTCAGAGTTCTCCTTCCTCAGCAGGCTTCAATAACCACAATACAGAGTTCTGCTCCCTCAGAAGGCTTCAATACACCACAGTACAGAGTTATCATCCCTCCCTCAGCAAGCTTCAAGACACAACAGTACAGATTTATCCTCCCTCAGAAGGCTTCAACACACCATAGTACAGAGTTCTCCTCCCTTCCTCAGTACGCTTCAATAACCACAGTACAGAGTTCTCCTCAATCAGCAGGTTTCAAGACACCACAGTACAGAGTTTCTCTCCCTCTCTAAGCAGGCTTCCAGGCACCACAGTTCAGAGTCCCCTCGCTCAGCAGGCTTCAAGACACCACAGTACAGAGTTCTCTTCCCTCGGCATGTTCAAGACACCACAGTACAGAGTTCTCCTCCTTCCTTCAGCACGCTTCAAGACACCACAGAACAGAGTTCTCCTCCCTCAGCACATTTCAAGACACCATAGTTCAGAGTTCGCCTCGCTCAGCAAGCTTCAAGACACCACAGTACAGAGTTCTCCTCAATCAGCAGGTTTCAAGAAACCACAGTACAGAGTTCTCCTCCCTCAGTAGGCTTCAATACTCCACAGTACAGATTTCTCCTCCCTCAGCAGGCTTCAATACACCACAGTACATATTTCTCCTCCCTCAGAAGGCTTCAACACACCACAGTACAAAGTTCTCATCCCTCCCTCAGCAAGCTTCAAGACACCACAGTTCAGAGTTCCCCTCGCTCAGCAAGCTTCAAGACACCACAGTACAGAGTTCTCTTCCCTCAGCATGTTCAAGACACCACAGTACAGAGTTCTCCTCCTTCCTTCAGCACGGTTCAAGACACCACAGAATAGAATTCCCTTCCCTCAGCACACTTCAAGACACCACAGTTCAGAGTTCCCCTCGCTCAGCAAGCTTCAAGACACCACCGTACAGAGTTCTCCTCCTTCCTTCAGGACACTTCCAGGCACCACAGTACAGAGTTCCCCTCCCTCAGCACACTTCAAGACACCACAGTTCAGAGTTCCCCTCCCTAAGCAGGCTTCCAGATACCACAGTACAGAGTTCCCTCCCTCAATCAGCACGCTTCAAGACACCACAGTTCAGAGTTCCCCTAACTCAGCAGGATTCAAGAAACCACCGTTCAGATTTCTCCTCCCTCAGAAGGCTTCAACACACCACAGTACAAAGTTCTCATCCCTCCCTCAGCAAGCTTCAAGACACCACACTACAGAGTTCCCCTCGCTCAGCAGGCTTCAAGAAACCACCGTTCAGAGTTCTCCTTCCTCAGCAGGCTTCAATAACCACAATACAGAGTTCTGCTCCCTCAGAAGGCTTCAATACACCACAGTACAGAGTTATCATCCCTCCCTCAGCAAGCTTCAAGACACAACAGTACAGATTTATCCTCCCTCAGAAGGCTTCAACACACCATAGTACAGAGTTCTCCTCCCTTCCTCAGTACGCTTCAATAACCACAGTACAGAGTTCTCCTCAATCAGCAGGTTTCAAGACACCACAGTACAGAGTTTCTCTCCCTCTCTAAGCAGGCTTCCAGGCACCACAGTTCAGAGTCCCCTCGCTCAGCAGGCTTCAAGACACCACAGTACAGAGTTCTCTTCCCTCGGCATGTTCAAGACACCACAGTACAGAGTTCTCCTCCTTCCTTCAGCACGCTTCAAGACACCACAGAACAGAGTTCTCCTCCCTCAGCACATTTCAAGACACCATAGTTCAGAGTTCGCCTCGCTCAGCAAGCTTCAAGACACCACAGTACAGAGTTCTCCTCAATCAGCAGGTTTCAAGAAACCACTGTTCAGAGTTCTACTTCCTCAGCAGGCTTCAATAACCACAGTACAGAGTTCTCCTCCCTCAGCAGGCTTCAATACACCACATTATAGAGTTATCCTCCTTCAGCAGGCTTCAATAACCACAGTTCATTTCCCCTCGTTCATTACGCTTCAAGAAACCACAGTTCAGAGTTCTCCTCCCTCAGCAGGCTTCAACACACCACAGTACAGAGTTCCCATCCCTCCCTCAGCAAGCTTCAAGACACCACAGTTCAGAGTTCCCATCGCTCAGCAAGCTTCAAGACACCACAGTACAGAGTTCTCTTCCCTCAGCATGTTCAAGACACCACAGTACAGAGTTCTCCTCCTTCCTTCAGCACGGTTCAAGACACCACAGAATAGAATTCCCTTCCCTCAGCACACTTCAAGACACCACAGTTCAGAGTTCCCCTCGCTCAGCAAGCTTCAAGACACCACCGTACAGAGTTCTCCTCCTTCCTTCAGGACACTTCCAGGCACCACAGTACAGAGTACCCCTTCCTCAGCACACTTCAAGACACCACAGTTCAGAGTTCCCCTCGCTCAGCAAGCTTCAAGAAACCACAGTTCAAAGTTCTCCTCTCTCAGCAGGCTTCAATAACCACAGTACAGAGTTTCCTCCCTAAGCAGGCTTCCAGATACCACAGTACAGAGTTCCCTCCCTCAATCAGCACGCTTCAAGACACCACAGTTCAGAGTTCCCCTAACTCAGCAGGCTTCAATACACCACAGTATAGAGTTATCCTCCTTCAGCAGGCTTCTATAACCACAGTTCATTTCCCCTCGTTCATTACGCTTCAAGAAACCACAGTTCAGAGTTCTCCTCCCTCAGCAGGCTTCAACACACCACAGTACAGATTTCTCCTCCCTCAGCAGGCTTCAACACACCACAGTACAGATTTATCCTCCCTCAGAAGGCTTCAACACACCATAGTACAGAGTTCTCCTCCCTTCCTCAGTACGCTTCAATAACCACAGTACAGAGTTCTCCTCAATCAGCAGGTTTCAAGACACCACAGTACAGAGTTTCTCTCCCTCTCTAAGCAGGCTTCCAGGCACCACAGTTCAGAGTCCCCTCGCTCAGCAAGCTTCAAGACACCACAGTACAGAGTTCTCCTCAATCAGCAGGCTTCCAGGCACCACAGTACAGAATTCTCATCCCTCCCTCAGCAAGCTTCAAGAAACCACAGTACAGAGTTCTCATCCCTCCCTCAGCAAGCTTCAAGACACCACAGTACAGAGTTCTCCTCAATCAGCAGGTTTCAAGACACCACAGTACAGAATTCTCATCCCTCCCTCAGCAGGCTTCCAGGCACCACAGTACAGAATTCTCATCCCTCCCTCAGCAAGTTTCAAGACACCACAGTACAGAGTTCTCATCCCTCCCTCAGCAAGCTTCAAGACACCACAGTTCAGAGTTCTCCTCCCTCAGCACATTTCAAGACACCATAGTTCAGAGTTCGCCTCGCTCAGCAAGCTTCAAGACACCACAGTACAGAGTTCTCCTCAATCAGCAGGTTTCAAGAAACCACAGTACAGAGTTCTCCTCCCTCAGTAGGCTTCAATACTCCACAGTACAGATTTCTCCTCCCTCAGCAGGCTTCAATACACCACAGTACATATTTCTCCTCCCTCAGAAGGCTTCAACACACCACAGTACAAAGTTCTCATCCCTCCCTCAGCAAGCTTCAAGACACCACAGTTCAGAGTTCCCCTCGCTCAGCAAGCTTCAAGACACCACAGTACAGAGTTCTCTTCCCTCAGCATGTTCAAGACACCACAGTACAGAGTTCTCCTCCTTCCTTCAGCACGGTTCAAGACACCACAGAATAGAATTCCCTTCCCTCAGCACACTTCAAGACACCACAGTTCAGAGTTCCCCTCGCTCAGCAAGCTTCAAGACACCACCGTACAGAGTTCTCCTCCTTCCTTCAGGACACTTCCAGGCACCACAGTTCAGAGTCCCCTCGCTCAGCAAGCTTCAAGACACCACAGTACAGAGTTCTCCTCAATCAGCAGGCTTCCAGGCACCACAGTACAGAATTCTCATCCCTCCCTCAGCAAGCTTCAAGAAACCACAGTACAGAGTTCTCATCCCTCCCTCAGCAAGCTTCAATACACCACAGTACAGAGTTCTCCTCAATCAGCAGGTTTCAAGACACCACAGTACAAAATTCTCTTCCCTCCCTCAGCAGGCTTCCAGGCACCACAGTACAGCATTCTCATCCCTCCCTCAGCAAGCTTCAAGACACCACAGTACAGAGTTCTCATCCCTCCCTCAGCAAGCTTCAAGACACCACAGTTCAGAGTTCTCCTCCCTCAGCACACTTCAAGACACCACAGTTCAGAGTTTGCCTCGCTCAGCAAGCTTCAAGACACCACCGTACAGAGTTCTCCTCCTTCCTTCAGCACGCTTCAAGACACCACAGTACAGAGTACCCCTCCCTCAGCACACTTCAAGACACCACAGTTCAGAGTTCCCCTCGCTCAGCAAGCTTCAAGACACCACCGTACAGAGTTCTCCTCCTTCCTTCAGGACACTTCCAGGCACCACAGTACAGAGTACCCCTCCCTCAGCACACTTCAAGACACCACAGTTCAGAGTTCCCCTCGCTCAGCAAGCTTCAAGACACCACAGTACAGAGTTCTCCTCAATCAGAAGGTTTCAATACACCACCGTACAGAGTGCCTCTCCCTCTCTAAGCACGCTTCGAGGCACCACAGTTCAGAGTTCCCCTCGCTCAGTAAGCTTCAAGAAACCACAGTACAGAGTTCCCTCCCTCAATCAGCACACTTCAACACACCACAGTACAGAGTTCCCTCCCTCCCTCAGCAAGCTTCAAGACACCACAGTACAGAGTTCTCCTCCCTCAGCAGGCTTCAACACACCACAGTACAGAGTTCTCATCCCCCCCTCAGCAAGCTTCAAGACACCACAGTACAGAGTTCCTCTCCCTCTCTAAGCAGGCTTCCAGACACCACAGTACAGAGTTCCCTCCCTCAATCAGCAGGCTTCAAGACACCACAGTTCAGAGTTCCCCTCGCTCAGCAGGCTTCAAGAAACCACCGTTCAGAGTTCTCCTTCCTCAGCAGGCTTCAATAACCACAATACAGAGTTCTGCTCCCTCAGAAGGCTTCAATACACCACAGTACAGAGTTATCATCCCTCCCTCAGCAAGCTTCAAGACACAACAGTACAGATTTATCCTCCCTCAGAAGGCTTCAACACACCATAGTACAGAGTTCTCCTCCCTTCCTCAGTACGCTTCAATAACCACAGTACAGAGTTCTCCTCAATCAGCAGGTTTCAAGACACCACAGTACAGAGTTTCTCTCCCTCTCTAAGCAGGCTTCCAGGCACCACAGTTCAGAGTCCCCTCGCTCAGCAGGCTTCAAGACACCACAGTACAGAGTTCTCTTCCCTCGGCATGTTCAAGACACCACAGTACAGAGTTCTCCTCCTTCCTTCAGCACGCTTCAAGACACCACAGAACAGAGTTCTCCTCCCTCAGCACATTTCAAGACACCATAGTTCAGAGTTCGCCTCGCTCAGCAAGCTTCAAGACACCACAGTACAGAGTTCTCCTCAATCAGCAGGTTTCAAGAAACCACAGTACAGAGTTCTCCTCCCTCAGTAGGCTTCAATACTCCACAGTACAGATTTCTCCTCCCTCAGCAGGCTTCAATACACCACAGTACATATTTCTCCTCCCTCAGAAGGCTTCAACACACCACAGTACAAAGTTCTCATCCCTCCCTCAGCAAGCTTCAAGACACCACAGTTCAGAGTTCCCCTCGCTCAGCAAGCTTCAAGACACCACAGTACAGAGTTCTCTTCCCTCAGCATGTTCAAGACACCACAGTACAGAGTTCTCCTCCTTCCTTCAGCACGGTTCAAGACACCACAGAATAGAATTCCCTTCCCTCAGCACACTTCAAGACACCACAGTTCAGAGTTCCCCTCGCTCAGCAAGCTTCAAGACACCACCGTACAGAGTTCTCCTCCTTCCTTCAGGACACTTCCAGGCACCACAGTACAGAGTTCCCCTCCCTCAGCACACTTCAAGACACCACAGTTCAGAGTTCCCCTCCCTAAGCAGGCTTCCAGATACCACAGTACAGAGTTCCCTCCCTCAATCAGCACGCTTCAAGACACCACAGTTCAGAGTTCCCCTAACTCAGCAGGCTTCAAGAAACCACCGTTCAGATTTCTCCTCCCTCAGAAGGCTTCAACACACCACAGTACAAAGTTCTCATCCCTCCCTCAGCAAGCTTCAAGACACCACACTACAGAGTTCCCCTCGCTCAGCAGGCTTCAAGAAACCACCGTTCAGAGTTCTCCTTCCTCAGCAGGCTTCAATAACCACAGTACAGAGTTCTCATCCCTCAGCAGGCTTCAACGTCCTAGCTAGCCAACGTTTAATCATTGCTGCGTCATGAAAGGAACTTGACACAGACACGAATGATCTGTTTAGTGTGTTATCACACCATTGGTGGTTTGTTGTGACCAAGTGTTGGTGCTAAACTGTGTGTTACTGGATGCTAGCATGCTAGTTAGCTAGTTAACACACTATTGGTGGTTTGTTGTGACCAAGTGTTGGTGCTAAACTGTGTGTTATTGTTATTGAATGCTAGCATGCTAGTTAGCTATGGTGTCATAGTTAGCTAGCTGAATAAAGTGGGTTGAGTCTATTCCTTTAAACATTGAACCGCTGTGGTTCACAACAATTCTGATTTCTAAAGGTGGAAGTTGGGAGAGTTTTTTGTTCGGGTGGTTCAGTGAAACAATTTTAGTTTCTGAGGTAGTAGTTTTTGGTGAGGGAGGCCCTGCTCTCTCCTCTCCCAGATGCTTAGCTCATTTCATTCCGATCTCCTCTGCATTTTTGTAGCCATTTGCTACAGCCTGTCAACTATGCCTCTGCCTATCCCTGTTCTCTCCTCTCTGCACAGGCTACACAAACGCACCACACCGCGTGGCTGCTGCCTCTCTAACCTGGTGGTCCCTGCACGCACCACACACCTGGAGTTCCAGGTCGCAGGCAGCCTCTGGAACTGCCGTTCTGCTGCCAACAAAGCTGACTTCATCCCAGCCTATGCCAACCTCCAGTCCCTCGACTTCCTGGCGCTGACGGAAACATGGATCACCACTGAAAACACTGCTACTCCTACTGCTCTCTCCTCGTCTGACCATGTGTTCTCGCATACCCCGAGAGCATCTGGTCAGAGGGGTGGTGGTACAGGAATCCTCATCTCTCCCAAGTCTATCTCCTTATTTGAATTCCATGCTGTCACAGTCACTAGCCCATTTAAGCTTAATATCCTTGTCATCTATCGCCCTCCAGGTTCCCTTGGAGAGTTCATCAATGAGCTTGACGCCTTGATAAGTTCCTTTCCTGAGGATGGCTCACCCCTCACAGTTTTGGGGGATTTCAACCTCCCTATGTCCACATTTGACTCATTTCTCTCTGCCTCCTTCTTTCCACTCCTCTCCTCTTTTGACCTCACCCTCTCACCGTCCCCCCCTACTCACAAGGCAGGCAATACGCTTGACCTCATCTTCACTAGATGCTGCTCCTCTACTAATCTCACTGCAACTCCCCTCCATGTCTCCGACCACTACTTTGTTTCCTTTTCTCTCTCGCTCTCCTCCCACACTACTCACTCTGCCCCTACACAGATGGTAATGCGCCGCCGCAACCTTCGCTCTCTCTCTCCCACTACTCTCTCCTCTTCCATCCTATCATCTCTTCCCTCTGCTCAATCCTTCTCCCTCCAATCTCCTGATTCTGCCTCCTCAACCCTCCTCTCCTCCCTTTCTGCATCCTTTGACTCTCTGTGTCCCCTATCCTCCCGGCCGGCTCGGTCCTCCCCTCCAGCTCCGTGGCTTGATGACTCATTGCGAGCTCACAGAACAGAGCTCCGGGCAGCGGAGCGGAAATGGAAGAAAACTAAACTCCCTGCCGACCTGGCATCTTTTCACTCCCTCCTCTCTACATTTTCTTCATCTGTTTCTGCTGCTAAGGCCACCTTCTACCACTCTAAATTCCAAGCATCTGCCTCTAACCCTAGGAAGCTCTTTGCCACATTTTCCTCCCTCCTGAATCCTCCCCCCCCCCCCCCCTCCTCTCTCTCTGTGGATGACTTCGTCAACCACTTTGAAAAGAAGGTTGACGACATCCGATCCTCGTTTGTTAAGTCTAATGACACTGCTGGTCCTGCTCACACTGCCCTACCCTATGCTTTGACTTCTTTCTCCCCTCTCTCTCCAGATAAAATCCTGCGACTTGTGACTGCAGGCCGCCCAACAACCTGCCCGCTTGACCCCATCCCCTCCTCCCTTCTCCAGACCATCTCCGGTGACCTTCTCCCCTACCTCACCTCGCTGATCAACTCATCCTTGACCGCTGGCCATGTCCCTTCCGTCTTCAAGAGAGCGAGAGTTGCTCCCCTTCTCAAAAAACCAACACTCGACCCCACTGATGTCAACAACAACAGACCAGTATCCCTTCTTTCTTTTCTTTCCAAAACTATTGAGCGTGCCGTCTTTAGCCAACTCTCTTGCTATCTCTCTCAGAATGACCTTCTTGATCCAAACCAATCAGGTTTCAGGACTGGTCATTCAACTGAGACTGCTCTTCTCTGTGTCACGGAGACTCTCCGCACTGCTAAAGCTAACTCTTTCCTCTGCTCTTGTCCTTCTAGACCTGTCTGCTGCCTTTGATACTGTGAACCATCAGATCCTCCTCTCCACCCTCTCCGAGCTGGGCATCTCCGGCGCGGCTCACTCCTGGATTGCGTCCTACCTGACCGGTCGCTCCTACCAAGTGGCGTGGCGAGAAGCTGTCTCCGCACCACGTGCTCTCACCACTGGTGTCCCCCAGGGCTCAGTTCTAGGCCCTCTCCTTTTCTCCCTATACACCAAGTCACTTGGCTCTGTCATATCCTCACACGGCCTCTCCTATCATTGCTACGCTGACGATACACAACTAATCTTCTCCTTTCCCCCTTCTGATAACCAGGTGGCGAATCGCATCTCTGCATGTCTGGCAGACATATCAGTATGGATGACGGATCACCACCTCAAGCTGAACCCTGGCAAGACGGAGCTGCTCTTCCTCCCGGGGAAGGACTGCCCGTTCCATGATCTCGCCATCACGGTTGACAACTCCGTTGTGTCCTCCTCCCAGAGTGCGAAGAGCCTTGGCGTGACCCTGGACAACACCCTGTCGTTCTCCGCTAACATCAAGGCGGTGACCCGCTCCTGCAGGTTCATGCTCTACAACATTCGGAGAGTACGACCCTGCCTTACACAGGAAGCGGCACAGGTCCTAATCCAGGCACTTGTCATCTCCCGTCTGGATTACTGCAACTCGCTGTTGGCTGGCCTCCCTGCATGTGCCATTAAACCACTACAACTCATCCAGAATGCCGCAGCCCGTCTGGTGTTCAACCTTCCCAAGTTCTCTCACGTCACCCCCCTCCTCCGCACACTCCACTGGCTTCCAGTTGAAGCTCGCATCCGTTACAAGACCATGGTGCTTGCCTTTGGAGCAGCGAGGGGAACGGCACCTCTGTACCTTCGGGCTCTGATCAGTCCCTACACCCAAACGAGGGCATTGCGTTCATCCACCTCTGGCCTGCTGGCTCCCCTTCCTCTGCGGAAGCATAGTTCCCGCTCAGCCCAGTCAAAACTGTTCGCTGCTCTGGCACCCCAATGGTGGAACAAGCTCCCTCACGACGCCAGGACAGCGGAGTCACTCACCACCTTCCGGAGACATTTGAAACCCCACCTCTTTAAGGAATACCTGGGATAGGATAAAGTAATCCTTCTACCCCCCCCCCCCCCCACACACCCCACAGCGGAGTCACTCACCACCTCACGGAGACATTTGAAACCCCACCTCTTTAAGGAATACCTGGGATAGGATAAAGCAATCCTTCTACCCCCCCCCCCCCCTCCCCACCCCCCCCCACACACACAGCGGAGTCGCTCACCACCTTCCGGAGACATTTGAAACCCCACCTCTTTAAGGAATACCTGGGATAGGATAAAGTAATCCTTCTACCCCCCCCCCCCCCCCACCCCACCCCACAGCGGAGTCACTCACCACCTTCCGGAGACATTTGAAACCCCACCTCTTTAAGGAATACCTGGGATAGGATAAAGTAATCCTTCTACCCACCCCACAGCGGAGTCACTCACCACCTCCCGGAGACATTTGAAACCCCACCTCTTTAAGGAATACCTGGGATAGGATAAAGCAATCCTTCTACCCCCCCCCCCACACACACAGCGGAGTCGCTCACCACCTTCCGGAGACATTTGAAACCCCACCTCTTTAAGGAATACCTGGGATAGGATAAAGTAATCCTTCTAAACCCCCCCCCCCCCCCCCCACCCCACAGCGGAGTCACTCACCACCTCCCGGAGACATTTGAAACCCCACCTCTTTAAGGAATACCTGGGATAGGATAAAGTAATCCTTCTACCCCCCCCCCCCCCCCCCCCCCACACACACACACACAGCGGAGTCGCTCACCACCTTCCGGAGACATTTGAAACCCCACCTCTTTAAGGAATACCTGGGATAGGATAAAGTAATCCTTCTACCCCCCCCCCCCCCCCCCCCCCCCCACCCCACCCCACAGCGGAGTCACTCACCACCTTCCGGAGACATTTGAAACCCCACCTCTTTAAGGAATACCTGGGATAGGATAAAGTAATCCTTCTACCCCCACCCCCCACCCCAAAAAAAAATATTGTAAAGTGGTTATCCCACTGGCTATAGGGTGAATGCATCAATTTGTGAGTCGCTCTGGACTAGAGCGTCTGCTAAATGACGTTAATGTGCCCTTGAGCAAGGCACTTAACCCTAATTGCTCCTGTAAGTCGCTCTGGATAAGAGCGTCTGCTAAATGACTAAAATGTAATGTAAATGTAATACACCACAGTACAGATTTATCCTCCCTCAGAAGGCTTCAACACACCATAGTACAGAGTTCTCCTCCCTTCCTCAGTACGCTTCAATAACCACAGTACAGAGTTCTCCTCAATCAGCAGGTTTCAAGACACCACAGTACAGAGTTTCTCTCCCTCTCTAAGCAGGCTTCCAGGCACCACAGTTCAGAGTCCCCTCGCTCAGCAGGCTTCAAGACACCACAGTACAGAGTTCTCCTCCTTCCTTCAGCACGCTTCAAGACACCACAGAACAGAATTCCCTTCCCTCAGCACACTTCAAGACACCACAGTTCAGAGTTCCCCTTGCTCAGCAAGCTTCAAGACACCACCGTACAGAGTTCTCCTCCTTCCTTCAGGACACTTCCAGGCACCACAGTACAGAGTACCCCTCCCTCAGCACACTTCAAGACACCACAGTTCAGAGTTCCCCTCGCTCAGCAAGCTTCAAGAAACCACAGTTCAAAGTTGTCCTCCCTCAGCAGGCTTCAATAACCACAGTACAGAGTTTCCTCCCTAAGCAGGCTTCCAGGCACCACAGTTCAGAGTTCTCCTCCCTCAGCAGGCTTCAATACACCACAGTACAGAGTTTCCTCCCTAAGCAGGCTTCCAGATACCACAGTACAGAGTTCTCCTCCCTTCCTCAGCAGATTTCAAGAGACCTTAGTGCAGAGTTCTCTTACCTCAGCAGGCTTCAAGACACAAAAAATACAGAGATCCCCTCCCTCAGCACACTTCAACACACCACAGTACAGAGTTCCCTCCCTCAATCAGCACGCTTCAAGACACCACAATACAGAGTTCCCTCCCTCAATCAGCACGCTTCAAGACACCACAATACAGATTTCTCTCCCTCAGCAGGATTCAAGACACCACAGTACAGAGTTCCCTCCCTCAGAAGGCTTCAATACACCACAGTACAGATTTCTCATCCCTCCCTCAGCAAGCTTCAATACACCACAGTACAGAGTTATCCTCCCTCAGCAGGCTTCAAAACACCAAAGTTCTCATCCCTCCCTCATCAAGCTTCAAGACACCACAGTACAGAGTTCTCTTCCTTCAGCAGGTTTCAAGACACCACAGTACAGAGTTCTCTTCCCTCAGCAGGTTTCAAGACACCACAGTACAGAGTTCTCCTCCTTCCTTCAGCACGCTTCAAGACACCACAGTTCAGAGTTATCCTCCCTCTCTAAGCAGGCTTCCAGACACCACAGCACAGAATTCCCCTCACTCAACAGGCTTCAAGACATTACATTAAAGAGTTCTCCTCCCTCCCTCAATAAGCTTCCAGACACCACAGTACAGGGTTATCCTACCTCAACAGGCTTCAAGAAACCACCGTTCAGAGTTCTCCTTCCTCAGCAGGCTTCAATAACCACAGTACAGAGTTCTCCTCCCTCAGAAGGCTTCAATACACCACAGTACATATTTATCCTCCCTCAGCAGGCTTCAAGACACCACAGTACAGAGTTCTCCTCCCTTCCTCAGTACGCTTCAATAACCACAGTACAGAGTTTCCTCCCTAAGCAGGCTTCAATACCACAGTACAGAGTTCTCCTCCCTTCCTCAGCAGATTTCAAGAGACCTTAGTGCAGAGTTCTCTTTCCTCAGCAGGTGTCAAGACACAAAAAAATACAGAGATCCCCTCCCTCAGCACACTTCAACACACCACAGTACAGAGTTCCCTCCCTCAATCAGCACGCTTCAACACACCACAGTACAGAGTTCCCTCCCTCAATCAGCACGCTTCAAGACACCACAATACAGAGTTCCCTCCCTCAATCAGCACGCTTCAAGACACCACAGTACAGAGTTCTCCTCCCTCCCTAAGCAGGCTTCCAGACACCACAGTACAGGGTTATCCTACCTCAGCAGGCTTCAAGACACCACAGTACAGGGTTATCCTACCTTAGCAGGCTTCAAGACACCACAGTATATAGTTATCTTCCCTCAGCAGGCATCAAGACACAAAAAAATACAGAGATCCCTCCCTCAGCTGGCTTGAAGACACCATATTACAGTGTTCCCCTACCTCCCTCGGCATGCAAAAAGATAACACAGTACATGGTTATCCTACCTCAGCAGGCTTCAATACACCACAGTACAGAGTCCTCCTCCCTCCCTCAGCAAGCTTCAAGATACCCCAGTACAGTGTTCTCCTCCCTCTCTCAGCAGATTTCAAGAGACCAGAGTGCAAAGTTCTCCTTCCTCAGAAGGCTTCAATAACCACAGTAGAGAGTTCTCCTCCCTCCCTCAGATGGCTTCAATACACCACAGTACAGTGTTCTCTTCCCTCCCTCAGATGGCTTCAATACACCACAGTACAGTGTTCTCTTCCCTCCCTCAGATGGCTTCAATACACCACAGTACAGAGTTATCATCCCTCCCTCAGATGGCTTCAATACACCACAGTACAGAGTTATCATCCCTCCCTCAGATGGCTTCAATACACCACAGTACAGTGTTCTCTTCCCTCAGCAGGTTTCAAGACACCACAGTACAGAGTCCTCCTCCCTCCCTCAGCAGGCTTCAAGAAACCACAGTTCAGAGTTCTCCTCCCTCAGCAGGCTTCAAGACACCACAATAGAGAGTTCTCGTCCCTTCCTCAGCAGGCGTCAAGACACCACACTACAGTACAGAGTTCTTCACCCTCCCTAAGCAGGCTTCCAGACCCCACAGTACAAAGTTATCCTACCTCAGCAGGCTTCAACACACCACAGTACATAGTTTTCTTCCCTCAGCAGGCTAAAAGACACCACACTACAGATTTCTCCACCCTCTCTAAGCAGGCTTCCAGACCCCACAGTACAAAGTTATCCTACCTCAGCAGGCTTCAACACACCACAGTACATAGTTTTCTTCCCTCAGCAGGCTAAAAGACACCACACTACAGAGTTCTCCTCCATCCGCAGTCGTCAAGACACCACAGTGGTCTTCCTGTTGGAGTGGGGAACAGATGAGTTAATTGTAGGCCCACACAGAGTGGTTATAGCCCTGGATCCAGGAATCTTCTGTCATGGTGACGTTTTCTTTTTAAGTACAGAGTTCTCCTGGCTGCTCTCACATCCATTATGTAACGTATATGTATATTAAAGTCTCCAGAATGAAAGTCCTATAATTTATTCCATGGAAAGCAGAGCTCCACCAGAGGACTACAGAGGAGTCAGATTGTGTTGATGAGGTTAATAGACGGGTTCATACACACACATATGGTGGAAACAGAGTATGAACATTTTCCCCCTCTATTGAATATTACTCATGTATAGTTGAAGTCGGAAGTTTACATACACCTTAGCCAAATACATTTAAACTTCGTTTTTCAAAATTTCCTGACATTTAATCCTAATAAAAATTCCCTCTCTTAGGTCAGTTAGTTATCACCACTTTATTTTAAGAATGTGAAATGTCAGAATAATAGTGATTTATTTCAGCTTTTATTTCTTTCATCACATTCCCAGAGGGTCAGAAGTTTACATACACTCAATTAGTATTTGGTAGCATTGCCTTTAAATTGTTTAACTTGGGTCAAATGTTTTGGGGAGCCTTCCACAAGCTTCCCACAATAAGTTGGGTGAATTTTGGCCCATTCCTCCTGACAGAGCTGGTGTAACTGAGTCAGATTTATAGGCCTCCTTTCTCGCACACGCTTTTTCAGTTCTGCCCACAAATGTTCTATACGATTGAGGACAGGGTTTTGTGATGGCCACTTCAATACCTTGACTTTGTTGTCCTTAAGCCAGTTTGCCACAACTTTGGAAGTATGCTTGGGGTCATTGTCCATTTGGAAGATCCATTTACGACCAAGCTTTAACTTTCTGACTGATGTCTTGAGATGTTGCTTCAATATATCCACATAATTTTCCTTCCTCATGATGCCATCTATTTTGTGAAGTGTACCAGTCCCTCCTGCAGCAAAGCACCCCCACAGCATGATGCTGCCACCCCCGTGCTTCACGGTTGGGATGGTGTTCTTCGGCTTGCAAGCAACCCCCTTATGGCCAAACAGTTCTATTTTTGTTTCATCAGACCAGAGGACATTTCTCCAAAAAGTACTATCTTTGTCCCCATGTGCAGTTGCAGACCGTAGTCTGGCTTTTTTATGGTGGTTTTGGAGCAGTGGCTTCTTCCTTGCTGAGCGGCCTTTCAGGTTATGTCGATATAGGTCTCGTTTTACTGTGGATATAGATACTTTTGTACCTGTTTCCTCCAGCATCTTCACAAGGTCCTTTGCTGTTGTTCTGGGATTGATTTGCACTTTTCGCACCAAAGTACGTTCATCTCTAGGAGACAGAACGCGTCTCTTTCCTGAGCGGTATGACAGCTGCGTGGTCCCATGGTGTTTATACTTGCGTACTATTGTTTGTACAGATGAACGTGGTACCTTCAGGTGTTTGGAAAATCGCTCCGAAGGATGAACCAGACTTGTGGAGGTTTACAATTATTTTTCTGAGGTCTTGGCTGATTTCTTTTGATTTTCCCATGATGTCAAGCAAAGAGGCACTGAGTTTGATGGTAGGCCTTGAAATACATCCACAGGTACACCTCCAATTGACTCAAATTATGTCAATTAGCCTATCAGAAGCTTCTAAAGCCATGACATGATTTTCTGGAATTTTCCAAGCTGTTTAAAGGCACAGTCAAATTAGTGTATGTAAACTTCTGACCCACTGGAATTGTGATATAGTGAATTATAAGTGAAATAATCTGTCGAATCAAATCACATTTTATTGGTCACATGCGTCGAATACAACAGGTGCAGTGTCACGGTTTCGGCCGAGGCTGCTCCTTCTCCTTGTTCGGGCAGGCTTCGGCGGTCGTCGTCTCCGGAGTACTAGCTGCCACCGTTCGTTGTTTCTGTGTTTGTTTGGTTTGGTCTGTTTTGGTACACCTGTTTCTCATTTTGTCTTGATTATGTGTCCTTTAAGTTCTCGTTGGTTCTGTCTTGTGGTTGTGTGTAGTTGTTCCTTGTCAGCTGGTGCTTCCAGTCAGTTAGTGCTCTATTCTGTATTGGATAGAGAGTCCTTGTTCTGTGTGTTTGCTGTGTTTTGCATTTATACGCTGTGTGCGATATTGTTCTCGTGCCTCCGACTCTGGTTGTAGCCGTTCATTTTGTGGACTTTACTAAAGTATTTTTGGACTAGCATCTGTGTCCTGCATCTGATTCCTACACCACACCCTACACACACCTACGCCCGCTCTGACATGCAGACATTACAGTGAAATGCTTACTTACAGCCCTTAACCAACAGTGCATTTATTTAAAAAAATTAAAATAAAAATTGAGAAAAAAAGAGCAGAAGTAAAATAAAATAACAGTAGGGAGGCTATATATACAGGGGGGTACCGGTGCAGAGTCAATGTGCGGGGGCACCGGCTAGTTGAGGTAGTTGAAGTAATATGTACATGTGGGTAGAGTTAAAGTGACAATGCATAAATAATTAACAGAGTAGCAGCAGCGTAAAAAGGATGGGGTGGGGGGGCAGTGCAAATAGTCTGGGTAGCCATGATTAGCTGTTCAGGAGTCTTATGGCCTGGAGGTAGAAGCTGTTGAGAAGCCTTTTGGACCTAGTCTTGGCACTCCGGTACCGCTTGCCGTGCGGTAGCAGAGAGAACAGTCTATGACTAGGGTGGCTGGAGTCTTTGACAAATGTTAGGGCCTTCCTCTGACACCGCCTGGTATAGAGGTCCTGGGTGGCAGGAAGCTTGGCCCCAGTGATGTACTGGGCCGTACGCACTACCCTCTGTAGTGCCTTGCAGTCGGAGGCCAAACAGTTGCCATACCAGGCGGTGATGCAACCAGTCAGGATGGTCTCGATGGTGCAGCTGTAGAATTTTTTGAGGATCTGAGGACCCATGCCAAATCTTTTCAGTCTCCTGAGGGGGAATAGGCTTTGTCGTGCCCTCTTCACGACTGTCTTGGTGTGTTTGGACCATGATAGTTCGTTGGTGATGTGGACACCAAGGAACTTGAAGCTCTCAACCTGTTCCACTACAGCCCTGTCGATGAGAATGGGGGCGTGCTCAGTCCTCTTTTTTTTCCTGTAGTCCACAATCATCTCCTTTGTCTTGGTCACGTTGAGACAAGTTGAGGGAGAGGTTGTTGTCCTGGCACCACACGGCCAGGTCTCTGACCTCCTCCCTATAGGCTGTCTCATCGTTGTCGGTGATCAGGCCTACCACTGTTGTGTCATCGGCAAACTTAATGATGGTGTTGGAGTCGTGCCTGGCCATGCAGTCATGGGTGAACAGAGAGTACAGGAGGGGACTGAGCACGCACCCCTGAGGGGCCCCCGTGTTGAGGATCAGTGTGGCAGATGTGTTGTTACCTACCCTTACCACCTGGGGGCGGCCCGTCATGAAGTCCAGGATCCAGTTGCAGAGGGAGGTGTTTAGTCCCAGGATCCTTAGCTTAGTGATGAGCTTAGAGGGCACTATGGTGTTGAATGCTGAGCTGTAGTCAATGAATAGCATTCTCACGTAGGTGTTCCTCTTATCCAGGTGGGAAAGGGCAGTGTGGAGTGCAATAGAGATTGCATCATCTGTGGATCTGTTGGGGCGGTATGCAAATTGGAGTAGGTCTAGGGTTTCTGGGATAATGCTGTTGATGTGAGCCATGACCAGCCTTTCAAAGCACTTCATGGCTACAGACGTCAGTGCTACGGGTCGGTAGTCATTTAGGCAGGTTATCTTAGAGTCCTTGGGCACGGGGACTATGGTGGTCTGCTTGAAACATGTTGGTATTACAGACTCAGTCAGGGACATGTTGAAAATGTCAGTGAAGACACTTGCCAGTTGGTCAGCACATGCTCGGAGTACACGTCATGGTAATCCGTCTGGCCCTGCGGCCTTGTGAATGTTGACCTGCTTAAAAGTCTTACTCACATCGGCTACGGAGAGCGTGACCACATAGTCATCCGGAACAGCTGGTGCTCTCATGCATGCTTCAGTGTTGCTTGCCTCGAAGCGAGCATAGAAGTGGTTTAGCTCGTCTGGTAGGCTTGTGTCACTGGGCAGCTCGCGGCTGTGCTTCCCTTTGTAGTCTGTAATAGTTTTCAAGCCCTGCCACATCCGACGAGCGTTGTTGGAAAAATTACTTGTGTCATGCACAAAGTAGATGTCCTAATCGACTTGCCAAAACTATTGTTTGTTAAAAAGAAAGTGGTTGAAAAACAAGTTTTAATGACTCCAACCTAAGTGTATGTAAACTTCCAACTTCAACTGTATATGACAAAAATGGAAGCAGCTGCATTCAGATCTTATCAGAAGAATTATAATGTCTATTTGTTTTGATTTCATTCCTGAAGCACTTGTTTGGTACTTGGTAATGTTAACATACCTTTTTACATATGACTAGGTGTGAGTGTCATTTCATTAATACGTCTCATTATAATACATCCTCCATCAACCCTCTAGATCCCTGCTTTCACTTTAATGACCCGGAAAGGTTTTTCATTCCAATTGAATTACTACATGTCCAGTCTGAGACATCATATCCCACTGCTTTATAGCTCTGTCATTAAGCTAGTGTTTATATTTCTCCTTTACGCCTGTGTGATGATGAATTTTAGTTAGTACTGAGCTTTTCTCTCTCTACTCCCAGGGCAGTAACATTCAGCTGTAGTAGCTGTTTTTATCTACTCCCAGGGCAGTAGCATTCAGCTGTAGTAGATAGCTGTTTCTCTCTACTCCCAGGGCAGTAGCATTCAGCTGTAGTAGATAGCTGTTTCTCTCTACTCCCAGGGCAGTAGCATTCAGCAGTAGTAGGTAGCTGTTTCTCTCTACTCCCAGGATAGTAACATTCAGCTGTACTAGCTGTTTCTCTCTACTCCCAGGGCAGTAGCATTCAGCTGTAGTAGCTGTTTCTCTCTACTCCCAGGGCAGTAGCATTCAGCTGTAGTAGCTGTTTCTCTCTACTACCAGGGCAGTAACATTCAGCTGTAGTAGCTGTTTCTCTCTACTCCCAGGGCAGTAGCATTCAGCTGTAGTAGATAACTGTTTCTCTCTACTCCCAGGGCAGTAGCATTCAGCTGTACTAGCTGTTTCTCTCTACTCACAGGGCAGTAACATTCAGCTGTAGTAGATAGCTGTGTCTCTCTACTCCCAGGGCAGTAGCATTCAGCTGTAGTAGAGAGCTGTTTCTCTCTACTCCCAGGGCAGTAGCATTCAGCTGTACTAACTGTTTCTCTCTACTCCCAGGGCAGTAACATTCAGCTGTAGTAGCTGTTTCTCTCTACTCCCAGGGCAGTAGCATTCAGCTGTAGTAGATAGCTGTTTCTCTCTACTCCCAGGGCAGTAGCATTCAGCTGTAGTAGATAGCTGTTTCTCTCTACTCCCAGGGCAGTAGCATTCAGCTGTAGTAGATAGCTGTTTCTCTCTACTCCCAGGGCAGTAACATTCAGCTGTAGTAGCTGTTTCTCTCTACTCCCAGGGCAGTAACATTCAGCTGTACTAGCTGTTTCTCTCTACTCCCAGGGCAGTAACATTCAGCTGTACTAGCTGTTTCTATCTACTCCCAGGGCAGTAGCATTCAGCTGTAGTAGATAGCTGTTTCTCTCTACTCCCAGGGCAGTAGAATTCAGCTGTAGTAGCTGTTTCTCTCTACTCCCAGCGCAGTAACATTCAGCTGTAGTAGCTGTTTCTCTCTACTCCCAGGGCAGTAGCATTCAGCTGTAGTAGTTAGCTGTTTCTCTCTACTCCCAGGGCAGTAGCATTCAGCTGTACTAGCTGTTTCTCTCTACTCCCAGGGCAGTAGCATTCAGCTGTACTAGCTGTTTCTCTCTACTACCAGGGCAGTAACATTCAGCTGTAGTAGCTGTTTCGCTCTACTCCCAGGGCAGTAGCATTCAGCTGTAGTAGATAACTGTTTCTCTCTACTCCCAGGGCAGTAGAATTCAGCTGTAGTAGCTGTTTCTCTCTACTCCCAGGGCAGTAGCATTCAGCTGTAGTAGATAACTGTTTCTCTCTACTCCCAGGGCAGTAGCATTCAGCTGTAGTAGTTAGCTGTTTCTCTCTACTCCCAGGGCAGTAGCATTCAGCTGTACTAGCTGTTTCTCTCTACTCCCATGGCAGTAACATTCAGCTGTAGTAGCTGTTTCTCTCTACTCCCAGGGCAGTAGCATTCAGCTGTAGTAGATAGCTGTTTCTCTCTACTCCCAGGGCAGTAGCATTCAGCTGTAGTAGATAGCTGTTTCTCTCTACTCCCAGGGCAGTAACATTCAGCTGTAGCAGATAGCTGTTTCTCTCTACTCCCAGGGCAGTAACATTCAGCTGTAGTAGCTGTTTCTCTCTACTCCCAGGGCAGTAACATTCAGCTGTACTAGCTGTTTCTCTCTACTCCCAGGGCAGTAACATTCAGCTGTACTAGCTGTTTCTATCTACTCCCAGGGCAGTAGCATTCAGCTGTAGTAGATAACTGTTTCTCTCTACTCCCAGGGCAGTAGCATTCAGCTGTAGTAGGTAGCTGTTTCTCTCTACTCCCAGGGCAGTAGCATTCAGCTGTAGTAGATAGCTGTTTCTCTCTACTCTCAGGGCAGTAGCATTCAGCTGTACTAGCTGTTTCTCTCTACTCCCAGGGCAGTAACATTCAGCTGTAGTAACTGTTTCTCTCTACTCCCAGGGCAGTAACATTCAGCTGTACTAGCTGCTTCTCTTTACTCACAGGGCAGTAGCATTCAGCTGTACTAGCTGTTTCTCTCTACTCCCATGGCAGTAGCATTCAGCTGTAGTAGATAGCTGTTTCTCTCTACTCTCAGGGCAGTAACATTAATCTGTAGTAGCTTTTTCTCTCTACTCCCAGGGCAGTAGCATTCAGCTGTAGTAGATAGCTGTTTCTCTCTACTCGCAGGGCAGTAGCATTCATCTGTAGTAGCTGTTTTTATCTACTCCCAGGGCAGTAGCATTCAGCTGTACTAGCTGTTTCTCTCTACTCCCAGGGCAGTAGCATTCAGCTGTACTAGCTGCTTCTCTCTACTCACAGGGCAGTAGCATTCAGCTGTACTAGCTGTTTCTCTCTACTCCCATGGCAGTAGCATTCAGCTGTAGTAGATAGCTGTTTCTCTCTACTCCCAGGGCAGTAGCATTCAGCTGTAGTAGATAACTGTTTCTCTCTACTCCCAGGGCAGTAACATTCAGCTTTTAGCTGTTTCTCTCTACTCCCAGGGCAGTAACATTCAGCTGTACTAACTGTTTCTCTCTACTCACAGGGCAGTAGCATTCAGCTGTAGTAGAGAGCTGTTTCTCTCTACTCCCAGGGCAGTAGCATTCAGCTGTACTAACTGTTTCTCTCTACTCCCAGGGCAGTAACATTCAGCTGTAGTAGCTGTTTCTCTCTACTCCCAGGGCAGTAGCATTCAGCTGTAGTAGATAGCTGTTTCTCTCTACTCCCAGGGCAGTAGCATTCAGCTGTAGTAGATAGCTGTTTCTCTCTACTCCCAGGGCTGTAACATTCAGCTGTAGTAGATAGCTGTTTCTCTCTACTCCCAGGGCAGTAACATTCAGCTGTAGTAGATAGCTGTTTCTCTCTACTCCCAGGGCAGTAACATTCAGCTGTACTAGCTGTTTCTCTCTACTCCCAGGGCAGTAACATTCAGCTGTACTAGCTGTTTCTATCTACTCCCAGGGCAGTAGCATTCAGCTGTACTAGCTGTTTCTCTCTACTCCCAGGGCAGTAGCATTCAGCTGTAGTAGATAACTGTTTCTCTCTACTCCCAGGGCAGTAGCATTCAGCTGTAGTAGCTGTTTCTCTCTACTCCCAGGGCAGTAGCATTCAGCTGTAGTAGATAGCTGTTTCTCTCTACTCTCAGGGCAGTAGCATTCAGCTGTACTAGCTGTTTCTCTCTACTCCCAGGGCAGTAGCATTCAGCTGTAGTAACTGTTTATCTCTACTCCCAGGGCAGTAACATTCAGCTGTAGTAACTGTTTCTCTCTACTCCCAGGGCAGTAACATTCAGCTCTACTAGCTGCTTCTCTTTACTCACAGGGCAGTAGCATTCAGCTGTACTAGCTGTTTCTCTCTACTCCCATGGCAGTAGCATTCAGCTGTAGTAGATAGCTGTTTCTCTCTACTCTCAGGGCAGTAACATTCATCTGTAGTAGCTTTTTCTCTCTACTCCCAGGGCAGTAGCATTCAGCTTTAGTAGATAGCTGTTTCTCTCTACTCGCAGGGCAGTAGCATTCATCTGTAGTAGCTGTTTTTATCTACTCCCAGGGCAGTAGCATTCAGCTGTACTAGCTGTTTCTCTCTACTCCCAGGGCAGTAGCATTCAGCTGTAGTAGAGGGCTGTTTCTCTCTACTCCCAGGGCAGTAGCATTCAGCTATAGTAGTTAGCTGTTTCTCTCTACTCTCAGGGCAGTAGCATTCAGCTGTACTAGCTGTTTCTCTCTACTCCCAGGGCAGTAACATTCAGCTGTAGTAACTGTTTCTCTCTATGCCCAGGGCAGTAACATTCAGCTGTAGTAGCTGTTTCTCTCTACTCCCAGGGCAGTAGCATTCAGCTGTACTAGCTGCTTCTCTCTACTCACAGGGCAGTATCATTCAGCTGTACTAGCTGTTTCTCTCTACTCCCATGGCAGTAGCATTCAGCTGTAGTAGATAGCTGTTTCTCTCTACTCCTAGGGCAGTAGCATTCAGCTGTAGTAGATAACTGTTTGTCTCTACTCCCAGGGCAGTAACATTCAGCTGTACTAGCTGTTTCTCTCTACTCCCAGGGCAGTAACATTCAGCTGTACTAGCTGTTTCTCTCTACTCACAGGGCAGTAGCATTCAGCTGTAGTAGAGAGCTGTTTCTCTCTACTCCCAGGGCAGTAGCATTCAGCTGTACTAACTGTTTCTCTCTACTCCCAGGGCAGTAACATTCAGCTGTACTAACTGTTTCTCTCTACTCCCAGGGCAGTAGCATTCAGCTGTAGTAGATAGCTGTTTCTCTCTACTCCCAGGGCAGTAGCATTCAGCTGTAGTAGCTGTTTCTCTCTACTCCCAGGGCAGTAGCATTCAGCTGTAGTAGATAACTGTTTCTCTCTACTCCCAGGTCAGTAGCATTCAGCTGTAGTAGGTAGCTGTTTCTCTCTACTCCCAGGACAGTAACATTCAGCTGTACTAGCTGTTTCTCTCTACTCCCAGGGCAGTAGCATTCAGCTGTACTAGCTGTTTCTCTCTACTACCAGGGCAGTAACATTCAGCTGTAGTAGCTGTTTCTCTCTACTCCCAGGGCAATAGCATTCAGCTGTAGTAGCTAGCTGTTTCTCTCTACTCCCAGGGCAGTAGCATTCAGCTGTAGTAGAGGGCTGTTTCTCTCTACTCCCAGGGCAGTAACATTCAGCTGTAGTAGCTATTTCTCTCTACTCCCAGGGCAGTAACATTCAGCTGTACTAGCTGTTTCTATCTACTCCCAGGGCAGTAGCATTCAGCTGTACTAGCTGTTTCTCTCTACTCCCAGGGCAGTAGCATTCAGCTGTAGTAGATAACTGTTTCTCTCTACTCCCAGGGCAGTAGCATTCAGCTGTAGTAGCTGTTTCTCTCTACTCCCAGGGCAGTAGCATTCAGCTGTAGTAGATAGCTGTTTCTCTCTACTCTCAGGGCAGTAGCATTCAGCTGTACTAGCTGTTTCTCTCTACTCCCAGGGCAGTAGCATTCAGCTGTAGTAACTGTTTCTCTCTACTCCCAGGGCAGTAACATTCAGCTGTAGTAACTGTTTCTCTCTACTCCCAGGGCAGTAACATTCAGCTCTACTAGCTGCTTCTCTTTACTCACAGGGCAGTAGCATTCAGCTGTACTAGCTTTTTCTCTCTACTCCCATGGCAGTAGCATTCAGCTGTAGTAGATAGCTGTTTCTCTCTACTCTCAGGGCAGTAACATTCATCTGTAGTAGCTTTTTCTCTCTACTCCCAGGGCAGTAGCATTCAGCTTTAGTAGATAGCTGTTTCTCTCTACTCGCAGGGCAGTAGCATTCATCTGTAGTAGCTGTTTTTATCTACTCCCAGGGCAGTAGCATTCAGCTGTACTAGCTGTTTCTCTCTACTCCCAGGGCAGTAGCATTCAGCTGTAGTAGAGGGCTGTTTCTCTCTACTCCCAGGGCAGTAGCATTCAGCTATAGTAGTTAGCTGTTTCTCTCTACTCTCAGGGCAGTAGCATTCAGCTGTACTAGCTGTTTCTCTCTACTCCCAGGGCAGTAACATTCAGCTGTAGTAACTGTTTCTCTCTATGCCCAGGGCAGTAACATTCAGCTGTAGTAGCTGTTTCTCTCTACTCCCAGGGCAGTAGCATTCAGCTGTACTAGCTGCTTCTCTCTACTCACAGGGCAGTATCATTCAGCTGTACTAGCTGTTTCTCTCTACTCCCATGGCAGTAGCATTCAGCTGTAGTAGATAGCTGTTTCTCTCTACTCCTAGGGCAGTAGCATTCAGCTGTAGTAGATAACTGTTTGTCTCTACTCCCAGGGCAGTAACATTCAGCTGTACTAGCTGTTTCTCTCTACTCCCAGGGCAGTAACATTCAGCTGTACTAGCTGTTTCTCTCTACTCACAGGGCAGTAGCATTCAGCTGTAGTAGAGAGCTGTTTCTCTCTACTCCCAGGGCAGTAGCATTCAGCTGTACTAACTGTTTCTCTCTACTCCCAGGGCAGTAACATTCAGCTGTACTAACTGTTTCTCTCTACTCCCAGGGCAGTAGCATTCAGCTGTAGTAGATAGCTGTTTCTCTCTACTCCCAGGGCAGTAGCATTCAGCTGTAGTAGCTGTTTCTCTCTACTCCCAGGGCAGTAGCATTCAGCTGTAGTAGATAACTGTTTCTCTCTACTCCCAGGTCAGTAGCATTCAGCTGTAGTAGGTAGCTGTTTCTCTCTACTCCCAGGACAGTAACATTCAGCTGTACTAGCTGTTTCTCTCTACTCCCAGGGCAGTAGCATTCAGCTGTACTAGCTGTTTCTCTCTACTACCAGGGCAGTAACATTCAGCTGTAGTAGCTGTTTCTCTCTACTCCCAGGGCAATAGCATTCAGCTGTAGTAGCTAGCTGTTTCTCTCTACTCCCAGGGCAGTAGCATTCAGCTGTAGTAGAGGGCTGTTTCTCTCTACTCCCAGGGCAGTAACATTCAGCTGTAGTAGCTATTTCTCTCTACTCCCAGGGCAGTAGAATTCAGCTGTACTAGCTGTTTCTCTCTACTCCCAGGGCAGTAGCATTCAGCTGTACTAACTGTTTCTCTCTACTCCCAGGGCAGTAGCATTCAGCTGTAGTAGATAGCTGTTTCTCTCTACTCCCAGGGCAGTAGCATTCAGCTGTAGTAAATAACTGTTTCTCTCTACTCCCAGGGCAGTAGCATTCAGCTGTAGTAGCTGTTTCTCTCTACTCCCAGGGCAGTAACATTCAGCTGTAGTAGGTAGCTGTTTCTCTCTACTCCCAGGGCAGTAGCATTCCGCTGTAGTAGATAACTGTTTCTCTCTACTCCCAGGGCAGTAGCATTCAGCTGTAGTAGAGGGCTGTTTCTCTCTACTCCCAGGGCAGTAACATTCAGCTGTACTAGCTGTTTCTCTCACCTTCCAGGGCAGTAACATTCAGCTGTACTAGCTGTTTCTCTCTACTCCCAGGGCAGTAACATTCAGCTGTACTAGCTGTTTCTCTCTACTCCCAGGGCAGTAACATTCCGCTGTAGTATCTGTTTCTCTCTACTCCCAGGGCAGTAGCATTCAGCTGTAGTAGATAGCTGTTTCTCTCTACCCCCAGGGCAGTTACATTCAGCTGTAGTAGCTGTTTCTCTCTACTCCCAGGGCAGTAACATTCAGCTGTACTAGCTGTTTCTCTCTACTCCCAGGGCAGTAGCATTCAGCTGTAGTAGAGGGCTGTTTCTCTCTACTCCCAGGGCAGTAACATTCAGCTTTACTAGCTGTTTCTCTCTACTCACATGGCAGTAGCATTCAGCTGTAATAGCTGTTTCTCTCTACTCCCAGAGCAGTAGCATTCAGCTGTACTAGCTGTTTCTCTCTACTCCCAGGGCAGTAGCATTCAGATGTACTAGCTGTTTCTCTCTACTCACAGGGCAGTAGCATTCAGCTGTAGTAGCTGTTTCTCTCTACTCACAGGGCAGTAGAATTCAGCTGTAGTGGCTGTTTCTCTCTACTCCCAGGGCAGTAGCATTCAGCTGTACTAGCTGTTTCTCTCTACTCCCAGGGCAGTAACATTCAGCTGTAGTAGCTGTTTCTCTCTACTCCCAGGGCAGTAGCATTCAGCTGTAGTAGATGGCTTTTTCTCTCTACTCCCAGGGCAGTAGCATTCACCTGTAGTAGATAACTGTTTCTCTCTACTCCCAGGGCAGTAGCATTCAGCTGTAGTAGATAACTGTTTCTCTCTACTCCCAGGGCAGTAGCATTCAGCTGTAGTAGCTGTTTCTCTCTACTCCCAGGGCAGTAACATTCAGCTGTAGTAGATAGCTGTTTCTCTCTACTCCCAGGGCAGTAGCATTCAGCTGTAGTAGATAGCTGTTTCTCACTACTCCCAGGGTAGTAACATTCAGCTGTACTAGCTGTTTCTCTCTACTCCCAGGGCAGTAGCATTCAGCTGTAGTAGTTAGCTGTTTCTCTCTACTCCCAGGGCAGTAACATTCAGCTGTACTAGCTGTTTCTCTCTACTCCCAGGGCAGTAGCATTCAGCTGTACTAGCTGTTTGTCTCTACTCCCAGGGCAGTAGCATTCAGCTGTAGTAGATAGCTGTTTCTCTCTACTCCCAGGGCAGTAGCATTCAGCTGTAGTAGAGGGCTGTTTCTCTCTACTCCCAGGGCAGTAACATTCAGCTGTACTAGCTGTTTCTCTCACCTCCCAGGGCAGTAACATTCAGCTGTACTAGCTGTTTCTCTCTACTCCCAGGGCAGTAACATTCAGCTGTACTAGCTGTTTCTCTCTACTCCCAGGGCAGTAACATTCCGCTGTAGTATCTGTTTCTCTCTACTCCCAGGGCAGTAGCATTCAGCTGTAGTAGATAGCTGTTTCTCTCTACCCCCAGGGCAGTTACATTCAGCTGTAGTAGCTGTTTCTCTCACCTCCCAGGGCAGTAGCATTCAGCTGTACTAGCTGTTTCTCTCACCTCCCAGGGCAGTAGCATTCAGCTGTACTAGCTGTTTCTCTCTACTCCCAGGGCAGTAACATTCAGCTGTAGTAAATAGCTTTTTCTCTCTACTCCCAGTGCAGTAACATTCAGCTGTAGTAGCTGTTTCTCTCTACTCCCAGGGCAGTAACATTCAGCTGTACTAGCTGTTTCTCTCTACTCCCAGGGCAGTAGCATTCAGCTGTACTAGCTGTTTGTCTCTACTCCCAGGGCAGTAGCCTTCAGCTGTAGTAGATAGCTGTTTCTCTCTACTCCCAGGGCAGTAGCATTCAGCTGTAGTAGAGGGCTGTTTCTCTCTACTCCCAGGGCAGTAACATTCAGCTGTACTAGCTGTTTCTCTCACCTCCCAGGGCAGTAACATTCAGCTGTACTAGCTGTTTCTCTCTACTCCAAAGGGAAGTAACATTCAGCTGTACTAGCTGTTTCTCTCTACTCCCAGGGCAGTAGCATTCAGCTGTAGTAGCTGTTTCTCTCTACTCCCAGGGCAGTAACATTCAGCTGTAGTAGATAGCTGTTTCTCTCTACTCCCAGGGCAGTAGCATTCAGCTGTAGTAGATAGCTGTTTCTCACTACTCCCAGGGTAGTAACATTCAGCTGTACTAGCTGTTTCTCTCTACTCCCAGGGCAGTAGCATTCAGCTGTAGTAGTTAGCTGTTTCTCTCTACTCCCAGGGCAGTAACATTCAGCTGTACTAGCTGTTTCTCTCTACTCCCAGGGCAGTAGCATTCAGCTGTACTAGCTGTTTGTCTCTACTCCCAGGGCAGTAGCATTCAGCTGTAGTAGATAGCTGTTTCTCTCTACTCCCAGGGCAGTAGCATTCAGCTGTAGTAGAGGGCTGTTTCTCTCTACTCCCAGGGCAGTAACATTCAGCTGTACTAGCTGTTTCTCTCACCTCCCAGGGCAGTAACATTCAGCTGTACTAGCTGTTTCTCTCTACTCCCAGGGCAGTAACATTCAGCTGTACTAGCTGTTTCTCTCTACTCCCAGGGCAGTAACATTCCGCTGTAGTATCTGTTTCTCTCTACTCCCAGGGCAGTAGCATTCAGCTGTAGTAGATAGCTGTTTCTCTCTACCCCCAGGGCAGTTACATTCAGCTGTAGTAGCTGTTTCTCTCACCTCCCAGGGCAGTAGCATTCAGCTGTACTAGCTGTTTCTCTCACCTCCCAGGGCAGTAGCATTCAGCTGTACTAGCTGTTTCTCTCTACTCCCAGGGCAGTAACATTCAGCTGTAGTAAATAGCTTTTTCTCTCTACTCCCAGTGCAGTAACATTCAGCTGTAGTAGCTGTTTCTCTCTACTCCCAGGGCAGTAACATTCAGCTGTACTAGCTGTTTCTCTCTACTCCCAGGGCAGTAGCATTCAGCTGTACTAGCTGTTTGTCTCTACTCCCAGGGCAGTAGCCTTCAGCTGTAGTAGATAGCTGTTTCTCTCTACTCCCAGGGCAGTAGCATTCAGCTGTAGTAGAGGGCTGTTTCTCTCTACTCCCAGGGCAGTAACATTCAGCTGTACTAGCTGTTTCTCTCACCTCCCAGGGCAGTAACATTCAGCTGTACTAGCTGTTTCTCTCTACTCCAAAGGGAAGTAACATTCAGCTGTACTAGCTGTTTCTCTCTACTCCCAGGGCAGTAGCATTCAGCTGTAGTAGCTGTTTCTCTCTACTCCCAGGGCAGTAACATTCAGCTGTAGTAGATAGCTGTTTCTCTCTACTCCCAGGGCAGTAGCATTCAGCTGTAGTAGATAGCTGTTTCTCACTACTCCCAGGGTAGTAACATTCAGCTGTACTAGCTGTTTCTCTCTACTCCCAGGGCAGTAGCATTCAGCTGTAGTAGTTAGCTGTTTCTCTCTACTCCCAGGGCAGTAACATTCAGCTGTACTAGCTGTTTCTCTCTACTCCAAGGGCAGTAGCATTCAGCTGTACTAGCTGTTTGTCTCTACTCCCAGGGCAGTAGCCTTCAGCTGTAGTAGATAGCTGTTTCTCTCTACTCCCAGGGCAGTAGCATTCAGCTGTAGTAGAGGGCTGTTTCTCTCTACTCCCAGGGCAGTAACATTCAGCTGTACTAGCTGTTTCTCTCACCTCCCAGGGCAGTAACATTCAGCTGTACTAGCTGTTTCTCTCTACTCCAAAGGGAAGTAACATTCAGCTGTACTAGCTGTTTCTCTCTACTCCCAGGGCAGTAACATTCCGCTGTAGTAGCTGTTTCTCTCTACTCCCAGGGCAGTAGCATTCAGCTGTAGTAGATAGCTGTTTCTCTCTACCCCCAGGGCAGTTACATTCAGCTTTAGTAGCTGTTTCTCTCTACTCCCAGGGCAGTAACATTCAGCTGTACTAGCTGTTTCTCTCTACTCCCAGGGCAGTATCATTCAGCTGTAGTAGCTGTTTCTCTCTACTCCCAGGGCAGTAGCATTCAGCTGTACTAGCTGTTACTCTCTACTCCCAGGGCAGTAGAATTCAGATGTAGTAGATAACTGTTTCTCTCTACTCCCAGGGCAGTATCATTCAGCTGTAGTAGCTGTTTCTCTCTACTCCCAGGGCAGTAACATTCAGCTGTAGTAGATGGCTGTTTCTCTCTACTCCCAGGGCAGTAGAATTCAGCTGTACTAGCTGTTTCTCTCTACTCCCAGGGCAGTAGCATTCAGCTGTACTAGCTGTTTCTCTCTACTCCCAGGGCAGTAGCATTCAGCTGTACTAGCTGTTTCTCTCTACTCCCAGGGCAGTAACATTCAGCTGTACTAGCTGTTTCTCTCTACTCACAGGGCAGTAGCATTCAGCTGTACTAGCTGTTTCTCTCTACTCCCAGAGCAGTAGCATTCAGATGTACTAGCTGTTTCTCTCTACTCCCAGGGCAGTAGCATTCAGCTGTAGTAGATAAACTATTTCTCTCTACTCTCAGGGCAGTAGCATTCAGCTGTACTAGCTTTTTCTCTCTACTCCCAGGGCAGTAACATTCAGCTGTACTAGCTGTTTCTCTCTACTCCCAGGGCAGTAGCATTCAGCTGTAGTAGATAGCTGTTTCTCTCTACTCCCAGGGCAGTAGCATTCAGCTGTACTAGCTGTTTCTCTCTACTCCCAGGGCAGTAGCATTCAGCTGTACTAGCTGTTTCTCTCTACTCCCAGGGCAGTAACATTCAGCTGTACTAGCTGTTTCTCTCTACTCACAGGGCAGTAGCATTCAGCTGTACTAGCTGTTTCTCTCTACTCCCAGAGCAGTAGCATTCAGATGTACTAGCTGTTTCTCTCTACTCCCAGGGCAGTAGCATTCAGATGTACTAGCTGTTTCTCTCTACTCCCAGGGCAGTAGCATTCAGCTGTAGTAGATAGCTGTTTCTCTCTACTCCCAGGGCAGTAGCATTCAGCTGTACTAGCTGTTTCTCTCTACTCCCAGGGCAGTAGCATTCAGCTGTACTAGCTGTTTCTCTCTACTCCCAGGGCAGTAACATTCAGCTGTACTAGCTGTTTCTCTCTACTCACAGGGCAGTAGCATTCAGCTGTACTAGCTGTTTCTCTCTACTCCCAGAGCAGTAGCATTCAGATGTACTAGCTGTTTCTCTCTACTCCCAGGGCAGTAGCATTCAGATGTACTAGCTGTTTCTCTCTACTCACAGGGCAGTAGCATTCAGCTGTAGTAGCTGTTTCTCTCTACTCAGAGGGCAGTAGAATTCAGCTGTAGTAGCTGTTTCTCTCTACTCCCAGGGCAGTAGCATTCAGCTGTACTAGCTGTTTCTCTCTACTCCAAGGGCAGTAACATTCAGCTGTAGTAGCTGTTTCTCTCTACTCCCAGGGCAGTAGCATTCAGCTGTAGTAGATAGCTGTTTCTCTCTACTCCAAGGGCAGTAGCATTCAGCTGTAGTAGATAACTGTTTCTCTCTACTCCCAGGGCAGTATCATTCAGCTGTAGTAGCTGTTTCTCTCTACTCCCAGGGCAGTAGCATTCAGCTGTACTAGCTGTTTCTCTCTACTCACAGGGCAGTAGAATTCAGATGTAGTAGATAACTGTTTCTCTCTACTCCCAGGGCAGTATCATTCAGCTGTAGTAGCTGTTTCTCTCTACTCCCAGGGCAGTAACATTCAGCTGTAGTAGATGGCTGTTTCTCTCTACTCCCAGGGCAGTAGCATTCAGCTGTACTAGCTGTTTCTCTCTACTCCCAGGGCAGTAGAATTCAGCTGTACTAGCTGTTTCTCTCTACTCCCAGGGCAGTAGCATTCAGCTGTACTAGCTGTTTCTCTCTACTCCCAGGGCAGTAACATTCAGCTGTACTAGCTGTTTCTCTCTACTCACAGGGCAGTAGCATTCAGCTGTACTAGCTGTTTCTCTCTACTCCCAGAGCAGTAGCATTCAGATGTACTAGCTGTTTCTCTCTACTCCCAAGGCAGTAGCATTCAGATGTACTAGCTGTTTCTCTCTACTCACAGGGCAGTAGCATTCAGCTGTAGTAGCTGTTTCTCTCTACTCACAGGGCAGTAGAATTCAGCTGTAGTAGCTGTTTCTCTCTACTCCCAGGGCAGTAGCATTCAGCTGTACTAGCTGTTTCTCTCTACTCCCAGGGCAGTAACATTCAGCTGTAGTAGCTGTTTCTCTCTACTCCCAGGGCAGTAGCATTCAGCTGTAGTAGATAGCTGTTTCTCTCTACTCCAAGGGCAGTAGCATTCAGCTGTAGTAGATAACTGTTTCTCTCTACTCCCAGGGCAGTAGCATTCAGCTGTAGTAGATAGCTGTTTCTCTCTACTCCAAGGGCAGTAGCATTCAGCTGTAGTAGATAACTGTTTCTCTCTACTCCCAGGGCAGTATCATTCAGCTGTAGTAGCTGTTTTCCTCTACTCCCAGGGCAGTAACTTTCAGCTGTAGTAGATAGCTGTTTCTCTCTACTCCCAGGGCAATAGCATTCAGCTGTAGTAGCTGTTTCTCTCTACTCCCAGGGCAGTAACATTCACCTGTAGTAGATAGCTGTTTCTCTCTACTCCCAGGGCAGTAACATTCAGCTGTACTAGCTGTTTCTCTCTACTCCCAGGGCAGTATCATTCAGCTGTAGTATCTAGCTGTTTCTCTCTACTCCCAGGGCAGTAGCATTCAGCTGTAGTAGTTAGCTGTTTCTCTCTACTCCCAGGGCAGTAACATTCAGCTGTACTAGCTGTTTCTCTCTACTCCCAGGGCAGTAACATTCAGCTGTAGTAGCTGTTTCTCTCTACTCCCAGGGCAGTAACATTCAGCTGTAGTAGATAGCTGTTTCTCTCTACTCCCAGGGCAGTAGCATTCAGCTGTAGTAGATAGCTGTTTCTCTCTACTCCCAGGGCAGTAGCATTCAGCTGTAGTAGATAGCTGTTTCTCTCTACTCCCAGGGCAGTGGAATTCCGCTGTAGTAGCTGTTTCTCTCTACTCCCAGGGCAGTAGATTTCAGCTGTAGTAGATAGCTGTTTCTCTCTACTCCCAGGGCAGTAGCATTCAGCTCTAGTAGATAGCTGTTTCTCTCTACTCCCAGGGCAGTAGCATTCAGCTGTAGTAGCTGTTTCTCTCTACTCCCAGGGCAGTAGCATTCAGCTGTAGTAGTTAGCTGTTTCTCTCTACTCCCAGGGCAGTAGCATTCAGCTGTACTAGCTGTTTTAATCTACTCCCAGGGCAGTAGCATTCAGCTGTAGTAGATAGCTGTTTCTCTCTACTCCCAGGGCAGTAGCATTCAGCTGTAGTAGAGGGCTGTTTCTCTCTACTTCCAGGGCAGTAGCATTCAGCTGTAGTAGAGGGCTGTTTCTCTCTACTCCCAGGGCAGTAGCATTCAGCTGTAGTAGATAGCTGTTTCTCTCTACTCTCAGGGCAGTAGCATTCATCTGTAGTAGCTGTTTCTCTCTACTCCCAGGGCAGTAGCTTTCAGCTGTAGTAGATAGCTGTTTCTCTCTACTCGCAGGGCAGTAACATTCAGCTGTAGTAGATAGCTGTTTCTCTCTACTCCCAGGGCAGTAGCATTCAGCTGTAGTAGCTGTTTTTATCTACTCCCAGGGCAGTAGCATTCAGCTGTAGTAGTTAGCTGTTTCTCTCTACTCCCAGGGCAGTAGCATTCAGCTGTACTAGCTGTTTCTCTCTACTCCCAGGGCAGTAGCATTCAGCTGTAGTAGGTGTTTCTCTCTACTCCCAGGGAAGTAGCATTCAGCTGTACTAGCTGTTTCTATCTACTCCCAGGACAGTAACATTCAGCTGTAGTAGAGGGCTGTTTCTCTCTACACCCAGGGCAGTAGCATTCAGCTGTAGTAGAGGGCTGTTTCTCTCTACTCGCAGGGCAGAAGCATTCAGCTGTAGTAGATAGCTGTTTCTCTCTACTCTCAGGGCAGTAGCATTCAGCTGTACTAGCTGTTTCTCTATACTCCCAGGGCAGTAACATTCAGCTGTAGTAGCTGTTTCTCTCTATGCCCAGGGCAGTAACATTCAGCTGTAGTAGCTGTTTCTCTCTACTCCCAGGTCAGTAGCATTCAGCTGTACTAGCTGTTTCTCTCTACTCCCAGTGCAGTAGCATTCAGCTGTACTAGCTGTTTCTATCTACTCACATGGCAGTAGCATTCAGCTGTTGTAGATAGCTGTTTCTCTCTACTCCCAGGGCAAGAGCATTCAGCTGTAGTAGATAGCTGTTTCTCTCTACTCCCAGGGCAGTATCATTCAGCTGTAGTAGTTAGCTGTTTCTCTCTACTCCCAGGGCAGTAGCATTCAGCTTTACTAGCTGTTTCTCTCTACTCCCAGGGCAGTAGCATTCAGCTGTACTAGCTGTTTCTCTCTACTCCCAGGGCAGTAGCATTCAGCTGTAGTAGAGGGCTGTTTCTCTCTACTCCCAGGGCAGTAGCATTTAGCTGTAGTAGCTGTTTCTCTCTACTCCCAGGGCAGTAGCATGCAGCTGTACTAGCTGTTTCTATCTACTCCCAGGACTGTAACATTCAGCTGTAGTAGATAGCTGTTTCTCTCTACTCCCAGGGCAGTAACATTCAGCTGTAGTAGAGGGCTGTTTCTCTCTACTCCCAGGGCAGAAGAATTCAGCTGTTGTAGATAGCTGTTTCTCTCTACTCTCAGGGCAGTAGCATTCAGCTGTACTAGCTGTTTCTCTATACTCACAGGGCAGTAACATTCAGCTGTAGTAGCTGTTTCTCTCTACGCCCAGGGCAGTAACATTCAGCTGTAGTAGCTGTTTCTCTCTACTCCCAGGGCAGTAGCATTCAGCTGTACTAGCTGTTTCTCTCTACTCCCAGGGCAGTAACATTCAGCTGTAGTAGCTGTTTCTCTCTACTCCCAGGTCAGTAGCATTCAGCTGTACTAGCTGTTTCTCTCTACTCCCAGGGCAGTAGCATTCAGCTGTACTAGCTGTTTCTCTCTACTCACAGGGCAGTAGCATTCAGCTGTACTAGCTGTTTCTCTCTACTCCCAGGGCAGTAGCATTCAGCTATAGTAGTTAGCTGTTTTTCTCTACTCCCAGGGCAGTAGCATTCAGCTGTACTAGCTGTTTCTCTCTACTCCCAGGGCAGTAGCATTCAGCTGTAGTAGATAGCTGTTTCTCTCTACTCCCAGGGCAGTAACATTCAGCTGTAGTAGATCGCTGTTTCTCTCTACTCCCAGGGCAGTAACATTCAGCTGTAGTAGCTAGCTGTTTCTCTCTACTCCCAGGGCAGTAACATTAAGCTGTAGTAGATAGCTGTTTCTCTCTACTCCCAGGGCAGTAACATTCAGCTGTAGTAGCTAGCTGTTTCTCTCTACTCCCAGGGCAGTAGAATTCAGCTGTACTAGCTGTTTCTCTCTACTCCCAGGGCAGTAACATTCAACTGTAGTAGCTGTTTCTCTCTACTCCCAGGGCAGTAGCATTCAGCTGTACTAGCTGTTTCTCTCTACTCACAGGGCAGTAGCATTCAGCTGTACTAGCTGTTTCTCTCTACTCCCAGGGCAGTAACATTCAACTGTAGTAGCTATTTCTCTCTACTCCCAGGGCAGTAGCATTTAGCTGTACTAGCTATTTCTCTCTACTCACAGGGCAGTAGCATTCAGCTGTACTAGCTGTTTCTCTCTACTCCCAGGGCAGTAGCATTCAGCTGTACTAACTGTTTCTCTCTACTCCCAGGGCAGTAGCATTCAGCTGTACTAGCTGTTTCTCTCTACTCCCAGGGCAGTAGCATTCAGCTTTAGTAGCTGTTTCTCTCTACTCTCAGGGCAGTAGCATTCAGCTGTACTAGCTGTTTCTCTCTACTCCCAGGGCAGTAGAATTCAGCTGTAGTAGCTGTTTCTCTCTACTCCTAGGGCAAGAGCATTCAGTTGTAGTAGATAGCTGCTTCTCTCTACTCCCAGGGCAGTAGCATTCAGCTGTAGTAGTTAGCTGTTTCTCTCTACTCCCAGGGCAGTAACATTCAGCTGTAGTAGATAGCTGTTTCTCTCTACTCCCAGGGCAGTAACATTCAGCTGTAGTAGCTAGCTGTTTCTCTCTACTCCCAGGGCAGTAACATTAAGCTGTAGTAGATAGCTGTTTCTCTCTACTCCCAGGGCAGTAACATTCAGCTGTAGTAGCTAGCTGTTTCTCTCTACTCCCAGGGCAGTAGCATTCAGCTGTACTAGCTGTTTCTCTCTACTCCCAGGGCAGTAACATTCAACTGTAGTAGCTGTTTCTCTCAACTCCCAGGGCAGTAGCATTCAGCTGTACTAGCTGTTTCTCTCTACTCACAGGGCAGTAGCATTCAGCTGTACTAGCTGTTTCTCTCTACTCCCAGGGCAGTAACATTCAGCTGTAGTAGATAGCTGTTTCTCTCTACTCCCAGGGCAGTAGCATTCAGCTGTACTAACTGTTTCTCTCTACTCCCAGGGCAGTAACATTCAGCTGTAGTAGATAGCTGTTTCTCTCTACTCCCAGGGCAGTAGAATTCAGATGTAGTAGATAACTGTTTCTCTCTACTCCCAGGGCAGTATCAATCAGCTGTAGTAGCTGTTTCTCTCTACTCCCAGGGCAGTAACATTCAGCTGTAGTAGATGGCTGTTTCTCTCTACTCCCAGGGCAGTAGCATTCAGCTGTACTAGCTGTTTCTCTCTACTCCCAGGGCAGTAGAATTCAGCTGTACTAGCTGTTTCTCTCTACTCCCAGGGCAGTAGCATTCAGCTGTACTAGCTGTTTCTCTCTACTCCCAGGGCAGTAACATTCAGCTGTACTAGCTGTTTCTCTCTACTCACAGGGCAGTAGCATTCAGCTGTACTAGCTGTTTCTCTCTACTCCCAGAGCAGTAGCATTCAGATGTACTAGCTGTTTCTCTCTACTCCCAAGGCAGTAGCATTCAGATGTACTAGCTGTTTCTCTCTACTCACAGGGCAGTAGCATTCAGCTGTAGTAGCTGTTTCTCTCTACTCACAGGGCAGTAGAATTCAGCTGTAGTAGCTGTTTCTCTCTACTCCCAGGGCAGTAGCATTCAGCTGAACTAGCTGTTTCTCTCTACTCCCAGGGCAGTAACATTCAGCTGTAGTAGCTGTTTCTCTCTACTCCCAGGGCAGTAGCATTCAGCTGTAGTAGATAGCTGTTTCTCTCTACTCCAAGGGCAGTAGCATTCAGCTGTAGTAGATAACTGTTTCTCTCTACTCCCAGGGCAGTATCATTCAGCTGTAGTAGCTGTTTCTCTCTACTCCCAGGGCAGTAACATTCAGCTGTAGTAGATAGCTGTTTCTCTCTACTCCCAGGGCAATAGCATTCAGCTGTAGTAGCTGTTTCTCTCTACTCCCAGGGCAGTAACATTCACCTGTAGTAGATAGCTGTTTCTCTCTACTCCCAGGGCAGTAACATTCAGCTGTACTAGCTGTTTCTCTCTACTCCCAGGGCAGTATCATTCAGCTGTAGTATCTAGCTGTTTCTCTCTACTCCCAGGGCAGTAGCATTCAGCTGTAGTAGTTAGCTGTTTCTCTCTACTCCCAGGGCAGTAACATTCAGCTGTACTAGCTGTTTCTCTCTACTCCCAGGGCAGTAACATTCAGCTGTAGTAGCTGTTTCTCTCTACTCCCAGGGCAGTAACATTCAGCTGTAGTAGATAGCTGTTTCTCTCTACTCCCAGGGCAGTAGCATTCAGCTGTAGTAGATAGCTGTTTCTCTCTACTCCCAGGGCAGTAGCATTCAGCTGTAGTAGATAGCTGTTTGTCTCTACTCCCAGGGCAGTGGAATTCCGCTGTAGTAGCTGTTTCTCTCTACTCCCAGGGCAGTAGATTTCAGCTGTAGTAGATAGCTGTTTCTCTCTACTCCCAGGGCAGTAGCATTCAGCTCTAGTAGATAGCTGTTTCTCTCTACTCCCAGGGCAGTAGCATTCAGCTGTACTAGCTGTTTCTCTCTACTCCCAGGGCAGTAGCATTCAGCTGTAGTAGAAGGCTGTTTCTCTCTACTCCCAGGGCAGTAGCATTCAGCTGTAGTAGATAGCTGTTTCTCTCTACTCTCAGGGCAGTAGCATTCATCTGTAGTAGCTGTTTCTCTCTACTCCCAGGGCAGTAGCTTTCAGCTGTAGTAGATAGCTGTTTCTCTCTACTCGCAGGGCAGTAACATTCAGCTGTAGTAGATAGCTGTTTCTCTCTACTCCCAGGGCAGTAGCATTCAGCTGTAGTAGCTGTTTGTATCTACTCCCAGGGCAGTAGCATTCAGCTGTAGTAGTTAGCTGTTTCTCTCTACTCCCAGGGCAGTAGCATTCAGCTGTACTAGCTGTTTCTCTCTACTCCCAGGGCAGTAGCATTCAGCTGTAGTAGCTGTTTCTCTCTACTCCCAGGGAAGTAGCATTCAGCTGTACTAGCTGTTTCTATCTACTCCCAGGACAGTAACATTCAGCTGTAGTAGAGGGCTGTTTCTCTCTACTCCCAGGGCAGTAGCATTCAGCTGTAGTAGAGGGCTGTTTCTCTCTACTCCCAGGGCAGAAGCATTCAGCTGTAGTAGATAGCTGTTTCTCTCTACTCTCAGGGCAGTAGCATTCAGCTGTACTAGCTGTTTCTCTATACTCCCAGGGCAGTAACATTCAGCTGTAGTAGCTGTTTCTCTCTATGCCCAGGGCAGTAACATTCAGCTGTAGTAGCTGTTTCTCTCTACTCCCAGGTCAGTAGCATTCAGCTGTACTAGCTGTTTCTCTCTACTCCCAGGGCAGTAGCATTCAGCTGTACTAGCTGTTTCTCTCTACTCACATGGCAGTAGCATTCAGCTGTTGTAGATAGCTGTTTCTCTCTACTCCCAGGGCAAGAGCATTCAGCTGTAGTAGATAGCTGTTTCTCTCTACTCCCAGGGCAGTAGCATTCAGCTGTAGTAGATAGCTGTTTCTCTCTACTCCCAGGGCAGTAGCATTCAGCTGTAGTAGAGGGCTGTTTCTCTCTACTTCCAGGGCAGTAGCATTCAGCTGTAGTAGAGGGCTGTTTCTCTCTACTCCCAGGGCAGTAGCATTCAGCTGTAGTAGATAGCTGTTTCTCTCTACTCTCAGGGCAGTAGCATTCATCTGTAGTAGCTGTTTCTCTCTACTCCCAGGGCAGTAGCTTTCAGCTGTAGTAGATAGCTGTTTCTCTCTACTCGCAGGGCAGTAACATTCAGCTGTAGTAGATAGCTGTTTCTCTCTACTCCCAGGGCAGTAGCATTCAGCTGTAGTAGCTGTTTGTATCTACTCCCAGGGCAGTAGCATTCAGCTGTAGTAGTTAGCTGTTTCTCTCTACTCCCAGGGCAGTAGCATTCAGCTGTACTAGCTGTTTCTCTCTACTCCCAGGGCAGTAGCATTCAGCTGTAGTAGCTGTTTCTCTCTACTCCCAGGGAAGTAGCATTCAGCTGTACTAGCTGTTTCTATCTACTCCCAGGACAGTAACATTCAGCTGTAGTAGAGGGCTGTTTCTCTCTACTCCCAGGGCAGTAGCATTCAGCTGTAGTAGAGGGCTGTTTCTCTCTACTCCCAGGGCAGAAGCATTCAGCTGTAGTAGATAGCTGTTTCTCTCTACTCTCAGGGCAGTAGCATTCAGCTGTACTAGCTGTTTCTCTATACTCCCAGGGCAGTAACATTCAGCTGTAGTAGCTGTTTCTCTCTATGCCCAGGGCAGTAACATTCAGCTGTAGTAGCTGTTTCTCTCTACTCCCAGGTCAGTAGCATTCAGCTGTACTAGCTGTTTCTCTCTACTCCCAGGGCAGTAGCATTCAGCTGTACTAGCTGTTTCTCTCTACTCACATGGCAGTAGCATTCAGCTGTTGTAGATAGCTGTTTCTCTCTACTCCCAGGGCAAGAGCATTCAGCTGTAGTAGATAGCTGTTTCTCTCTACTCCCAGGGCAGTATCATTCAGCTGTAGTAGTTAGCTGTTTCTCTCTACTCCCAGGGCAGTAGCATTCAGCTTTACTAGCTGTTTCTCTCTACTCCCAGGGCAGTAGCATTCAGCTGTACTAGCTGTTTCTCTCTACTCCCAGGGCAGTAGCATTCAGCTGTAGTAGAGGGCTGTTTCTCTCTACTCCCAGGGCAGTAGCATTCAGCTGTAGTAGCTGTTTCTCTCTACTCCCAGGGCAGTAGCATGCAGCTGTACTAGCTGTTTCTATCTACTCCCAGGACAGTAACATTCAGCTGTAGTAGATAGCTGTTTCTCTCTACTCCCAGGGCAGTAGCATTCAGCTGTAGTAGAGGGCTGTTTCTCTCTACTCCCAGGGCAGAAGAATTCAGCTGTTGTAGATAGCTGTTTCTCTCTACTCTCAGGGCAGTAGCATTCAGCTGTACTAGCTGTTTCTCTATACTCACAGGGCAGTAACATTCAGCTGTAGTAGCTGTTTCTCTCTACTCCCAGGGCAGTAACATTCAGCTGTAGTAGTTGTTTCTCTCTACTCCCAGGGCAGTAGCATTCAGCTGTACTAGCTGTTTCTCTCTACTCCCAGGGCAGTAACATTCAGCTGTAGTAGCTGTTTCTCTCTACTCCCAGGTCAGTAGCATTCAGCTGTACTAGCTGTTTCTCTCTATTCCCAGGGCAGTAGCATTCAGCTGTACTAGCTGTTTCTCTCTACTCACAGGGCAGTAGCATTCAGCTGTACTAGCTGTTTCTCTCTACTCCCAGGGCAGTAGCATTCAGCTGTACTAGCTGTTTCTCTCTACTCCCAGGGCAGTAGCATTCAGCTGTAGTAGATAGCTGTTTCTCTCTACTCCCAGGGCAGTAACATTCAGCTGTAGTAGATCGCTGTTTCTCTCTACTCCCAGGGCAGTAACATTCAGCTGTAGTAGCTAGCTGTTTCTCTCTACTCCCAGGGCAGTAACATTAAGCTGTAGTAGATAGCTGTTTCTCTCTACTCCCAGGGCAGTAACATTCAGCTGTAGTAGCTAGCTGTTTCTCTCTACTCCCAGGGCAGTAGCATTCAGCTGTACTAGCTGTTTCTCTCTACTCCCAGGGCAGTAACATTCAACTGTAGTAGCTGTTTCTCTCTACTCCCAGGGCAGTAGCATTCAGCTGTACTAGCTGTTTCTCTCTACTCACAGGGCAGTAGCATTCAGCTGTACTAGCTGTTTCTCTCTACTCCCAGGGCAGTAACATTCAACTGTAGTAGCTATTTCTCTCTACTCCCAGGGCAGTAGCATTTAGCTGTACTAGCTATTTCTCTCTACTCACAGGGCAGTAGCATTCAGCTGTACTAGCTGTTTCTCTCTACTCCCAGGGCAGTAGCATTCAGCTGTACTAACTGTTTCTCTCTACTCCCAGGGCAGTAGCATTCAGCTGTACTAGCTGTTTCTCTCTACTCCCAGGGCAGTAGCATTCAGCTTTAGTAGCTGTTTCTCTCTACTCTCAGGGCAGTAGCATTCAGCTGTACTAGCTGTTTCTCTCTACTCCCAGGGCAGTAGAATTCAGCTGTAGTAGCTGTTTCTCTCTACTCCTAGGGCAAGAGCATTCAGCTGTAGTAGATAGCTGCTTCTCTCTACTCCCAGGGCAGTAGCATTCAGCTGTAGTAGTTAGCTGTTTCTCTCTACTCCCAGGGCAGTAACATTCAGCTGTAGTAGATAGCTGTTTCTCTCTACTCCCAGGGCAGTAACATTCAGCTGTAGTAGCTAGCTGTTTCTCTCTACTCCCAGGGCAGTAACATTAAGCTGTAGTAGATAGCTGTTTCTCTCTACTCCCAGGGCAGTAACATTCAGCTGTAGTAGCTAGCTGTTTCTCTCTACTCACAGGGCAGTAGCATTCAGCTGTACTAGCTGTTTCTCTCTACTCCCAGGGCAGTAACATTCAACTGTAGTAGCTGTTTCTCTCTACTCCCAGGGCAGTAGCATTCAGCTGTACTAGCTGTTTCTCTCTACTCACAGGGCAGTAGCATTCAGCTGTACTAGCTGTTTCTCTCTACTCCCAGGGCAGTAACATTCAACTGTAGTAGCTATTTCTCTCTACTCCCAGGGCAGTAGCATTTAGCTGTACTAGCTATTTCTCTCTACTCACAGGGCAGTAGCATTCAGCTGTACTAGCTGTTTCTCTCTACTCCCAGGGCAGTAGCATTCAGCTGTACTAACTGTTTCTCTCTACTCCCAGGGCAGTAGCATTCAGCTGTACTAGCTGTTTCTCTCTACTCCCAGGGCAGTAGCATTCAGCTTTAGTAGCTGTTTCTCTCTACTCTCAGGGCAGTAGCATTCAGCTGTACTAGCTGTTTCTCTCTACTCCCAGGGCAGTAGAATTCAGCTGTAGTAGCTGTTTCTCTCTACTCCTAGGGCAAGAGCATTCAGCTGTAGTAGATAGCTGCTTCTCTCTACTCCCAGGGCAGTAGCATTCAGCTGTAGTAGTTAGCTGTTTCTCTCTACTCCCAGGGCAGTAACATTCAGCTGTAGTAGATAGCTGTTTCTCTCTACTCCCAGGGCAGTAACATTCAGCTGTAGTAGCTAGCTGTTTCTCTCTACTCCCAGGGCAGTAACATTAAGCTGTAGTAGATAGCTGTTTCTCTCTACTCCCAGGGCAGTAACATTCAGCTGTAGTAGCTAGCTGTTTCTCTCTACTCCCAGGGCAGTAGCATTCAGCTGTACTATCTGTTTCTCTCTACTCCCAGGGCAGTAACATTCAACTGTAGTAGCTGTTTCTCTCTACTCACAGGGCAGTAGCATTCAGCTGTACTAGCTGTTTCTCTCTACTCCCAGGGCAGTAACATTCAGCTGTAGTAGATAGCTGTTTCTCTCTACTCCCAGGGTAGTAGCATTCAGCTGTAGTAGATAGCTGTTTCTCTCTACTCCCAGGGCAGTAGCATTCAGCTGTAGTAGCTGTTTCTCTCTACTCCCAGGGCAGTAGCATTCAGCTGTAGTAGCTGTTTCTCTCTACTCCCAGGGCAGTAACATTCAGCTGTAGTAGATAGCTGTTTCTCTCTACTCCCAGGGCAGTAGCATTCAGCTGTAGTAGATAGCTGTTTCTCTCTCCTCCCAGGGCAGTAACATTCAGCTGTAAATCTGATTCAGACAGAGCCATGTCCCTTTCACGCTCAACAAATTACAGCAAATCTGTCTCCGGAGCCCAATTTGCTCCTGGATTTGATGTGTCTTTTTATGTGTACCATATTAATGCCAGAGCGACTCAGTATTTAGGAAGTACTTCAGCTCTGCAGGCGAATCAGGAGGCTTGTTAGAATGCTCAAAAACAAGGAAAGCCATTTTACCATCATGAAAAAGACATGGAAAAATGCAAGGATATCTGAATACCAATTTATCCCATGATCAGAGAGGTTTACTCCCTTCAGAAAGTATTCACACCCCTTGACTTGTTTTCTACATTTTGTTGTGTTACAGCCTGAGGGAGGTACTAAGCTGACATATGGAATTGTTTTAGGATGGTCATGTAGCTACAGTATTTATATATTTTTATATATTTGATAAAATATTGAATTTGGCCTTTACTATTATAGCCCATAGACACACATTGAACAACACATTCATCAATGGCAAAAAAGACAGTCCAAAAATGAAACATAAGGAACAAGGTTTTGAAGTGTCTGTCGTATATTTAGGAGATATAAAAAAGCTCAGGAAATATGTTGGACACATATTTAACCCCTTATTTTTGTCGGCACGAAACCACATCCATACTTCCATTCATTGGTATGGATTACCTTCAGACAAGACCCGTGACAGTTGTGGGGGTCTTGAGAGTCTCCCCTTTCCACAGTGGGGTCATATTAGTTTGCAGCCCTAACGGTTTGGGTGCTACAGACAGATGTTGGCACATCAGCATTACCGACTTCAGACGAGTCCCTTGGGGCTTGTGAGAGTCTCATATTTCCATAGAGGGGTCATATTAGTTTGTAGGAAGCTACAGACATTTTTGTGATTAATTTTCGTGAGAAGACAGATTTTCGGGATGTCTCATGGTCTGACAAACACCACTGTAACTCGGCCACCGAGATGATGAAGACGCAGATGAAGAAGACAGTTTCTCTAGTTTAAACTGACGGCTTTTTATTATAATACATAGATTAACTTACTTATTAATTTACTTCAATACACTCTTCATTACACTTTGTATGGTGTATCAATACACCCAGTCACTACAAAGATACAGGCGTCCTTCCTAACGTAGTTGCCGGAGAGGAAGGAAACTGCTCAGGGATTTCACCATGAGGCCAACGGTGACTAAAACAGTTACAGATTTTAAAAGGTGTGATAGGAGAAAACTGAGGATGGATCAACAACATTGTAGTTACTCCACAATACTAACCTAATTCACAGAGTGAAAAGAAGGAAGCCTGTACAGAATAAAAATATTCCAAAGCATGCATCCTGTTTGCAACAAGGCACTAAAGTAACACTGAAAAACATGTGGCAAAGCAATTAACTTTTTGTCCTGAATACAAAATGTTATGTTTGGGGCATATCCAATAGAACACATTACTGAATGACACTCTCCATATTTTCAAGCATAGTGGTGGCTGCATCATGTTATGGGTATTCTTGTAATCATTAAGGACAGGAGTTTTTCAGGATAAAAAAGAAATGCAATGGAGCTCAGCACAGGCAAAATCCTAGAGGGAAACCTGGTTCAGTCTGCTTGTCACGCGACGTGTATGCGGTAGCAAAGTCAAAAGCAGGACACAGAGCGGCTGGCAACGTATTTTACTGCAAACAGTAAAATCAACGTACAAAAACAACAAACCTCCAAACAGGGAGGAAAGCACAAAGACCCGTACATACAAGAAATGCCGGAATGACAACAAACAATAACAAACAAAATACCAATGAGAGACAGGGGTTAATATAGGGAAAACAATTCAACATAATGGGAAACAGGTGTAAACAATAAAGACCAAACAAGACAAACACCGAAACATTGATCGGCAGCAGCTAGTACTCCGGGGACGACGAACGCTGAAGCCTGCCCGAGCAAGGAGGAGGAGCAGCCTCAGCTGAATCCGTGACAGTACCCCCCCCCTTGATGCGCGGTACCAGCCGTGCGCCGACCCCGGCCTCGGGGACGGCCAGGAGTACGCGGAGCAGGGCGAGTCGGATGACTCCGGTGGAAATCCCTCAACGGGGAGGGATCTAGGATGTCCCTCCTAGGGACCCAGCACCGTTCCTCCGGACCGTACCCCTCCCACTCCACGAGATACTGCAGACCCCCCATCCGACGCCTCGAATCCACGATGGAACGGACTGAGTACGCCGGAGCCCCCTCGATGTCTAGTAGGGGCGGAGGAGCCTCTCGTTTCTCATTCTCCTGCAGTGGACCAGCTACCACCGGCCTGAGGAGAGACACATGGAACGAGGGGTTAAATCGGTAATTAATGGGCAGTTGTAACCTATAACATACCTCGTTCAATCTCCTCAGGACTTTAAATGGCCCCACAAACCGCCGACCCAACTTTCGGCAGGGCAGGCGAAGGGGCAGGTTTCGGTTCGAGAGCCAGACCCGATCTCCCGGTGCATAAACCGGACCCTCACTGCGGTGGCGATCGGCGCTCGCCTTTTGCTGTCTGATAGCCCGCTGCAGATGGACATGCGCAGCATTCCATGTTTCCTCCGAGCGCCGAAACCACTCATCCACCGCAGGGGCTTCGATATGGCTCTAATGCCAGGGTGCCAGGACCGGCTGATAACCCAGCACACACTGAAAAGGCGTAAGATTAGTGGAGGAGTGGCGGAGTGAGTTTTGGGCTATCTCTGCCCAGGGGATATACCCCGACCACTCCTCCTGCCGGTCCTGGCAATAGGACCTCAGAAACCTACCCACATCCTGGTTTACTCTCTCCACCTGCCCATTACTCTCGGGGTGAAAAACCCTGAGGTCAGGCTAATCGAGACCCCCAAACGTTCCATAAACGCCCTCCAGACTCTAGAGGTGAACTGGGGACCCCGATCAGACACTATATCCTCAGGCACACCGTAGTGCCGGAAGACGTGAGTAAACAGGGCGTCGGCCATTTGTAGGGCTGTAGGAAGACCTGGCATACGAATGAGACGGCAGGCCTTAGAAAACCGATCCACAACGACCAAGATCGTGGTATTCCCCTGGGAGGGGGGAAGGTCCGTGACAAAATCCACCGATAGGTGAGACCACGTCCGTTGTGGAACGGGTAGAGGTTGTAACTTCCCTCTGGGCAGGTGTCTAGGCGCCTTACACTGAGCGCACACCGAGCAGGAAGAAACATAAACCCTCACGTCCCTAGCTAAGGTGGGCACTGTCCGACCAATACCAGGATGACCAGAGGAGGGTGACGTGTGAGCCCAATATATCAGTCGATCACGGACCTCGAGCGGCACATACCTCCGCCCCTCTGGACACTCTGGGGGAGTAGGGTCGGCATGTAACGCCCGCTCGATTTCCGCATCGACCTCCCACACTACCGGTGCCACCAGACAAGACTCCGGGAGTATGGGAGTGGGCTCAATGGACCTCTCCTCTGTGTCATATCGTCGGGACAGGGCGTCTGCCTTAGCGTTCTGTGACCCTGGTCTATAAGTGAGCTTAAATACAAACCGGGCAAGAAACACGGCCCACCTAGCCTGACGAGGGTTCAATCTCCTCGCTGCCCGGATGTACTCCAGGTTACGATGGTCAGTCAGAATGAGAAAAGGGTGTTTAGCCCCCTCAAGCCAATGCCTCCACACCTTCAGGGCTTGGACCACCGCTAGCAGCTCCCTGTCCCCCACATCATAATTGCGTTCCGCCGGACTGAGCTTCTTGGAATAGAAAGCACAGGGGCGGAGTTTTGGAGGCATGCCCGAGTGCTGAGACAGTATAGCACCGATCCCCGCCTCGGACGCATCCACCTCAACTTGGAACGCCAAAGAGGGATCCGGATGTGCCAGCACCGGAGCCGAGGTGAACAGGTCCTTCAGATGTCTAAACGCCCTGTCCGCCTCAGCCAACCACTGCAAACGCACCGGGCCCCCCCTTAGCAGGGAGGTGATGGGAGCTGCTACCTGTCCAAAGCCCCGGATAAACCTCCGGTAGTAATTGGCAAAACCCAAAAAACGCTGCACCTCCTTCACCGTGGTGGGAGTCTGCCAATTACGCACGGCTGAAACGCGGTCAATCTCCATCTCCACCCCTGACGCGGACAACCGATGCCCCAGGAAGGAGATGGACTCCTGGAAAAACAGAAATGTCTCCGCCTTCACATACAGATCATGCTCCAACAGACTACCCAGCACCCGACGCACCAGGGACAAATGCTCGGCTCGTGTAGCGGAGTATATTAGAATGTCATCAATATACACCACTACACCCTGTCCATGCAAATCCCGGAAAATCTCATCCACAAATGATTGGAAGACTGAAGGAGCATTCATTAAACCGTATGGCATGACGAGGTACTCATAGTGACCCGAGGTGCTACTGAATGCTGTCTTCCATTCATCTCCCTCCCTAATGCGCACCAGGTTGTACGCGCTCCTGAGATCCAATTTTGTGAAGAATCGCGCCCCGTGTAATGTCTCCGTCATACTAGCAATCAGAGGGACAGGATAGCTGTATTTGATTGTAATCTGATTGAGACCACGGTAATCAATACACAGGTGTAAACCCCCATCCTCCTTCTTCACAAAAAAGAAACTTGAGGACGCAGGGGAAGTGGACGGCCGTATGTATCCCTGTCTCAGAGAAGGCGAGTGCCAAATCGGCATACTCAGGAGGAATGTGCATGGTGGGAATTTGGTTCGGACTTTCCACCGTCGTTGCCCCTACGGAAATACCTACACACCGCCCGACACACTGATCAGACCATCCCTTGAGAGCCCTCTGTTGCCATGAAATGTTGGGGTCATGAGATGTTAACCAGGGAAGCCCCAACACCACGGGAAACGCAGGAGAGTCAATCAAATACAACTGTATAATCTCCTCATGGCCCTCCTGCGTCTTCATCTTAAGTGGCGCTGTGACCTCCCTAATCAATCCCGACCCCAAAGGGCGGCTATCTAGGGCATGGATGGGGAAGGACACATCAACTGGTACAATAGGAATCCCTAACTTATACGTGAACCGGCGATCGATAAAATTCCCAGCTGCGCCTGAATCTACTAGCGCCTTATGCTGGGAGTGAGAAGAAACCTTGGGAAACACAACTTTAATACACATATGTACAACAGAGAGCTCTGGGTGAGTTGGGTGCTTACTCACCTGGAATGACTCATCAGTGCGCTGCCTACTGCCTCGATTCCTAGGAGACCCTCCCCAGCACCGAACCACAGTGTGTCCTCTGCGGCCACAGTTGGTGCAGGGGACGGCCTCTCTCCTGGTCTCTCTCCTCGTCTCCCTAGCACCAGCACCCCCGAGCTCCATAGGGCTCGGCTCGGAAGTGCTGGGGGATGGAATGGACGGCCCCGACTCCGGACGTCCGCGGGTAGCCAACAGGGTATCTAGGCGAATGTCCACCAGCTGATCGAAGGTTGGTGTCCCTGCAGGCCAACTCCCGATGAACGTCCTCCCTTACGCTGCACCTGTAGTGGTCGATGAGGGCCCTCTCATTCCATCCCGCATTGGCAGCCAGAGTCCGGAAGTCCAGTGCGAACTCCTGCGCGCTCCTCCTCCCCTGTCTAAGGTGGAACAGACGCTCACCCGCCGCCTTCCCCTCTGGGGGATGATCGAACACCGCCCTGAAGTGGCGGGTGAACTCCGCATAGTTGACTATAGCGGCGTCTATTCCCCCCCACTCGGCGTTGGCCCACTCCAGTGCCTTGCTGGACAGACAGGAGATGAGGGCGGACACGCTCTCGTATCCCGAGGGCACCGGGTGGATGGTTGCCAGGTTGAGTTCAAACCTCCTCTTTCCCATCACCTCAAGGTGTTCATCACCCCTTCCATGGCGGTGCCGAGATCCTAGATCATGGCCGCTTGTTGTATAACGCGCTCCTCCAGTGATCCAGGACCTCGGCACCGCCGATCCTGCTGACTCCATGTCTTGGTGTGTAATTCTGTCACGCGACGTTTATGCGGTAGCGAAGTCAAAAGCAGGACACAGAGCGGCTGGCAACGTATTTTACTGCACACAGTAAAATCAACGTACAAAAACAACAAACCTCCAAACAGGGAGGAAAGCACAAAGACCCGTACACACAAGAACTGCCGGAATGACAACAAACAATAACACACAAAATACCAATGAGAGACAGGGGTTAATATAGGGAATACAATCCAACATAATTGGAAACAGGTGTAAACAATAAAGACCAAACAAGACAAACACCGAAACATCGATCGGCAGCAGATAGTACTCCGGGGACGACGAACGCCGAAGCCTGCCCGAGCAAGGAGGAGGAGCAGCCTCGGCTGAATCCATGACACTGCTGTCCACCAGACACTGGGAGATGAATTCACCTTTCAGCAGGACAATAACCTAAAACACAAGGCCAAATCTATTTAATATGATTTTAATTATGATAGAATCTAATCTAATCTTCAAGTCCTTCAGTCCATTCTTCTCTGGCCATGGATGTTGTGGTTATAATAATATGAAAAAAGGTTATGCGTTACATCTCAAATGGCGCCCTACTCTCTACAGGGCTCTGGTCAAAAGCACTAGGGAATAGGGTGCCATTTGGGACAAGGTCTCACTGTGTCTATATGACCCAGGGCTTCTGATATCAGGCACTATGCAATATGGATGGATTTTTAATATTTAATAACATCACTTCCTCTGTCTGTCAGTTATTTATAAAGAGAGCCAATGACCTCTGACCTTTAATAAACTCCCCTCCTTTGACATGAAGCATTATACATTGAACTGGGTCTTTGCTTTATTGAACGGTTAGAAAGGAAAATATTCATATTTATATTTGGAGTGATATGAGGTTTGGAGGTTGCCTGGCTAAAGTGACTCTGCTCATAGTCTGGTGTAAACCAGGAGGAGCTGGAGGCTCATTGGTTCCTTTACCTCTTGAGGAGTGTGGTTGTTGTGGTGGAGTGTAGTTGTTGTGTAGGAGTGTAGTTGTTGTGGTGGAGTGTAGTTGTTGTGGTGGAGTGTAGTTGTTGTGGTGGAGTGTAGTTGTTGTGGTGGAGTGTAGTTGTTGTGGTGGAGTGTAGTTGTTGTGGTGGAGTGTAGTTGTTGTGGTGGAGTGTAGTTGTTGTGTAGGAGTGTGGTTGTTGTGGTGGAGTGTAGTTGTTGTGGTGGAGTGTAGTTGTTGTGGTGGAGTGTAGATGTTGTGGTGGAGTGTGGTTGTTGTGGTGGAGTGTAGTTGTTGTGGTGGAGTGTAGTTGTTGTGGTGGAGTGTAGTTGTTGTGGTGGAGTGTAGTTGTTGTGGTGGAGTGTAGTTGTTGTGGTGGAGTGTGGTTGTTGTGGTGGAGTGTAGTTGTTGTGGTGGAGTGTAGTTGTTGTGGTGGAGTGTAGTTGTTGTGGTGGAGTGTAGTTGTTGTGGTGGAGTGTAGTTGTTGTGGTGGAGTGTAGTTGTTGTGTAGGAGTGTGGTTGTTGTGGTGGAGTGTAGTTGTTGTGGTGGAGTGTAGTTGTTGTGGTGGAGTGTAGTTGTTGTGGTGGAGTGTAGTTGTTGTGGTGGAGTGTGGTTGTTGTGGTGGAGTGTAGTTGTTGTGGTGGAGTGTAGTTGTTGTGGTGGAGTGTAGTTGTTGTGGTGGAGTGTGGTTGGTGTGGTGGAGTGTGGTTGTTGTGGTGGAGTGTAGTTGTTGTGGTGGAGTGTAGTTGTTGTGGTGGAGTGTAGTTGTTGTGGTGGAGTGTGGTTGTTGTGGTGGAGTGTAGTTGTTGTGGTGGAGTGTAGTTGTTGTGGTGGAGTGTAGTTGTTGTGGTGGAGTGTAGTTGTTGTGGTGGAGTGTAGTTGTTGTGTAGGAGTGTTGTTGTTGTGGTGGAGTGTAGTTGTTGTGTAGGAGTGTTGTTGTTATGGTGGAGTGTAGTTGTTGTGTAGGAGTGTTGTTGTTGTAGTGGACCACTCTACCCAGATGGTCATGCGCCGTAGCAATCTCGCTCTCTCTCTCTCCCACTACCCTCTCCTCTTCTGTGCTATCATCTCTCCCTTCTGTTAAAACCTTCTCCCTTCTGTCTCCTGATTCTGCCTCTTCGACCCTACTCTCCTCCCTTTCCGCATCCTATGACTCGCACTGTCCCCTTTCCTCCCGGCTGGCTCGGCCCTCCCCTCCTGCTCCGTGGCTGAGTGACTCATTGCGAGCTTACAGAACAGGGCTGAGTGACTCATTGCGAGCAGAACAGGGCTGAGTGACTCATTGCGAGCTTACAGAACAGGGCTGAGTGACTCATTGCGAGCTTACAGAACAGGGCTGAGTGACTCATTGTGAGCTTCCAGAACAGGGCTGAGTGACTCATTGTGAGCTTCCAGAACAGGGCTGAGTGACTCATTGTGAGCAGAACAGAACAACAGTGAAAATGGAGGGAAACTAAACTTCCGGAGGACCTATCATCCTTTCCCTCCCTCCTCTCTACCTTCTCTCCTCTGCATCCGCTGCTAAAGCCACTTTCTACCACTCTAAGTTTTAAGCTTCTGCCTTTAACCCTAGGAAACTCTTTTCCACCTTCTTCTCACTCCTTAATCCTCCACCTCCACCCCCTCCCTCCTCCCTCTCTGCGGACGAATTTGTCAACCACTTTGAAAAAAAGGTTGACGACATCCGCTACTCATTCACTCAGCCTATTGAGTCCACTGGTCCCACTCACACAGAATTACCCTACGCCTTGACCTCTTTCTCCCCTCTCTCTCCAGATGACCCTGCGACTAGTGAGGTCCGGCCACCTGACAACCTGCCCGCTCGACCCCATCCCCTCCTCCCTTCTCAAGGCCATCTCTGGAGACCTTCTCCCATCCTCACTTCCCTCATCAACTCATCCCTGACTTCAAAATGGCCCGAATTGCTCCCCTCCTCAAGAAACCAACACTCGACTCATCTGACGTCAAAAACGACAAACTTTATTTTCTTTCCAAAACACTTGAGCGTGCCATCTCTGATCAACTTTCTCGTTATCTCTCTCAGAACGATCTTCTTGACCCTAACCAGTCAGGCTTCAAGACAGGTCTCTCAACCGAGACTGCTCTTCTATGTATCACGGAGGCTCTCCTCACTGCCAAAGCTGACTCTCTCTCCTCTGTTCTCATCCTCCTAGATCTATCCGCTGCCTTTGACACTGTGAACCATCAGATCCTCCTCTCCACCCTCTCAGGGCTGGGCGTCTCAGGCTCTGCACACTCTTGGATTGCATCCTACCTGGCAGGCCACTCCTACCAGGTGACGTGGAGAGGATCTGTGTCTGCACTACGCACTCTCACTACTGGTGTCCCCCAGGGCTCGGCATTTTACATTTACATTTTAGTCATTTAGCAGATGCTCTTATCCAGAGCGACTTACAGTTAGTGAGTGCATACATTTATTTTTTATACGGGCCCCCTGTGGGAATCGAACCCACAACCCTGGCGTTGCAAACGCCATGCTCTATCAACTGAGCTACATCCCTGGGTATGCTTGTCATCATCATCCATAGTGCCCTCAAAGCTCATCACTAAGCTAAGGATCCTGGGACTAAACACCTCCCTCTGCAACTGGATCCTGGACTTCCTGACGGGCCGCCCCCAGGTGGTAAGGGTAGGTAACAACACATCTGCCACACTGATCCTCAACACGGGGGCCCCTCAGGGGTGCGTGCTCAGTCCCCTCCTGTACTCTCTGTTCACCCATGACTGCATGGCCAGGCACGACTCCAACACCATCATTAAGTTTGCCGACGACACAACAGTGGTAGGCCTGATCACCGACAACGATGAGACAGCCTATAGGGAGGAGGTCAGAGATCTGGCCGTGTGGTGCCAGGACAACAACCTCTCCCTCAACGTGACCAAGACAAAGGAGATGATTGTGGACTACAGGAAAAAAAAGAGGACTGAGCACGCCCCCATTCTCATCGACGGGGCTGTAGTGGAACAGGTTGAGAGCTTCAAGTTCCTTGGTGTCCACATCACCAACGAACTATCATGGTCCAAACACACCAAGACAGTCGTGAAGAGGGCACGACAAAGCCTATTCCCCCTCAGGAGACTAAAAAGATTTGGCATGGGTCCTCAGATCCTCAAAAAATTCTACAGCTGCACCATCGAGAGCATCCTGACTGGTTGCATCACCGCCTGGTATGGCAACTGCTTGGCCTCTGACCGCAAGGCACTACAGAGGGTAGTGCGTACGGCCCAGTACATCACTGGGGCAAAGCTCCCTGCCATCCAGGACCTCTATACCAGGCGGTGTCAGAGGAAGGCCCTCAAAATTGTCAAAGACTCCAGTCACCCTAGTCATAGACTGTTCTCTCTGCTACCGCACGGCAAGCGGTACCAGAGTGCCAAGTCTAGGTCCAAAAGACTTCTCAACAGCTTCTACCCCCAAGCCATAAGACTCCTGAACAGCTAATCATGGCTACCCGGACTATTTGCACTGCCCCCCCACCCCATCCTTTTTACGCTGCTGCTACTCTGTTAAGTATTTATGCATAGTCACTTTAACTCTACCCACATGTACATATTACCTCAACTAGCCGGTGCCCCCGCACATTGACTATGCAACGGTACCCCCCTGTATATATAGCCTCCCTACTGTCACTTTATTCTATTGTATATATAGCCTCCCTACTGTCACTTTATTTTTTACTTCTGCTCTTTTTTTTTCTCAACACTTTTTTGTTGTTGTTTTATTCTTACTTTTTTGTTTAAAATAAATGCACTGTTGGTTAAGGGCTGTAAGTAAGCATTTCACTGTAATGTCTGCACCTGTTGTATTCGGCGCATGTGACCAATAAAATTTGATTTGATTTGATTTGATTTGATGTCTCCTGAGTGGCGCAGTGGTCTAAGGCACTGCATCGCAGTGCTAACTGTGCCACTAGAGATCCTGGTTCGAATCCAGGCTCTGTCGCAGCCGGCCGCGACCGGGAGACTCATGGGCGGCGCACAATTCGTCCAGGGTAGGGGAGGGAATGGCCGGCAGGGATGTAGCTCAGTTGATAGAGCATGGCGTTTGCAATGCCAGGGTTGTGGGTTTGATTCCCACGGGGGGCCAGTATAAAATATATATATATATGTATTCACTAACTGTAAGTTGCTCTGGATAAGGGGGTCTGCTAAATGACTAAAATGTAAAAAAATTAAGGACGGGAGTGTTTCAGGATAAAAAATAAATGCAATGGAGCTAAGCACAGGCGAAAACCTGGTTCAGTCTGCTGTCCACCAGACACTGGGAGATGAATTCACCTTTCAGCAGGACAATAACCTAAAACACAAGGCCAAATCTATTTAATATGATTTTAATTATGATAGAATCTAATCTAATCTTCAAGTGCTTCAGTCCATTCTTCTCTGGCCATGGATGTTGTGGTTATAATAATATGAAAAAAGGTTACGCGTTACATCTCAAATGGCGCCCTACTCTCTACAGGGCTCTGGTCAAAAGCACTAGGGAATAGGATGCCATTTGGGACAAGGTCTCACTGTGTCTATATGACCCAGGGCTTCGGATATCAGGCACTATGCAATATGGATGGATTTTTAATATTTAATAACATCACTTCCTCTGTCTGTCAGTTATTTATAATGAGAGCCAATGACCTCTGACCTTTAATAAACTCCTAGGCCCTCTCCTCTTCTCTCTATACACCAAGTCACTTGGCTCCGTCATATCCTCACATGGTCTCTCCAATCATTGCTATGCAGATGACACTCAACTACTTTTCTCCTTCCCCCTTCTGACACCCAGGTGGCGACACGCATCTCTACGTGACTGGAAGATATCTCAACTTGGATGTTGGCCCACCACCTCAAGCTCAACCTCGACAAGACGGAGCTGCTCTTCCTCCCAGGGAAGGCCTGCCCGCTCAAAGACCTCTCCATCATGGTTGACAACTCCACAGTGTCACCCTCCCAGAGTGCAAAAAACCTTGACGTGACCCTGGACAACACCCTGTCGTTCTCTGCAAAAATCAAAGCAGTGACCCACTCCTGCAGATTCATGCTTTACGACATCCGTAGAATACGACCCTACCTCACACAGGAAGCGGCGCAGGTCTAAATCCAGGCACTTGTCATCTCCCGTCTGGACTACTGCAACTAGCTGTTGGCTGGGCTCCCCGCTTGTGCCATCAAACCCCTGCAACTTATCCAGAACGCATCAGCCCGGCTGGTTTGCAACCTTTCCAAGTTCGCTCATGTCACCCCGCTCTTCCGCCCACTCCACTGGCTTCCAGTTAAAGCTCGCATCCACTACAAGACCATGGTGCTTACCTACGGAGCAGCAAGAGGAACTGCCCTCCCTACCTTCAGGCTATGCTCAAACCCTACACCCCAACCCGAGCACTCCCACCTCAGGTATCTTGGCCCTCTCAGCCGTCCAAGCTCTTCTCTGTCCTGGCACTGGTGGAGCCTGTAAGGGTTGGTGTGAGGTGTGACCCAGGTGCGGTGCAGGATAGACAGTAGGCAGTAGGCAGAGATGGTGAAACAAGGATCTTTACTGGTGGTCCGTAAACCAGGATACAAAATAACGGACTTGTCAAGATAAAATATTGGTCTCCAAAAACAGACTGACAGCAAACATACGAAATACTAACTACGACTGAAAACAACAATGAAACAGGGAGAACACTTCTCAAGTACCTGTACATACATCTCACGATCAGACACTGATTAGTACTGTTTGGCATCGAGAAACTAGCAGAGAAAACAGAGCAAGGGAACACAGGGAAGTGAGGGCATAAATACACAGATGAAAAGGTAGACACAGGTGACACCAATAGGAAGATGATTAGTCCAGACTGTGAGTGAGGTGGTGCCTAAGGTTGTCGGAGGATGACACCTAGTGGATCACTTCGGAACTGCAACCCCCTCCTGTAACAGAAAATAGAAAAGAGTAGAGGGCCTAGAGAACTGCCCTGCGGTACACCACACCCTACGTTTGACAATAGATATGATGTTATTATATCAATATTTGCGCATAAATGAGTTTCCACTGCCATTTCTAGCATTATTAATTTTAATGACACAAAAAGATCCCACTGTATCGAACTAACAAATTGTCTGTAGGCATTTATAAAATTGTATTTCATGTTTCCATCAGCCCGGTCATGACTTTCTTAATGCGTCAGGTAATTCATCCGCATGAAATGGTTTGATGGAAACGTGGTTTGTGTAAATGAACTTATGAGCCCCAGACCCAAATCAATGGAAGATGTAGACATCAAACAGGGACTTGGTGTTGATTGAAGTAAATGGCTATAAAATATACAAAATAAATTGTGTGTGATGGCATTGTCAGTGTGCCTCCATGCTTTGTGCAAGTCCTCATATTCTAAAATCAAATGATTTCTCTAACAGGTTGGGACCAACATGTTTGAGTACCTGCACCAGGTAGAGGTGACCGGACCCTACCCATTTGTGTCGGGGACTGCTCACAGGTGTTTACAGTCATTAGTGGACAGGCATTGGAGCAAGGTACACTGGTTGGGGCACTGGATGTGTGCTTCAAGTCATATTATGTGTTTGATATCAACTTTCCCACTGTGCCCCAGCATGGGCATTCCTACAGACCACGGTGTATCAGCTGCCAGGAACAGAATCCCCCCGCAGTAAGACTGTTGCGAGCAGGTCTTTTTTCCACTGAACAATAGTATCTGCTCTTGTATGTAGTGTAGAAGTGATAGGAGGAAGTACAGCCCTCCGGCTGATGTGTTACTGTGAATCAATAGATCAATGGATGGATGTCTCATTCCAATGCTAATATGCTCTGTTAAATTGACTTTGAGTTTTGTTCTGCGTTTCTGCTGCTTGTTGCCTGCAGTACGGTATGTGGCTCGTTTGCTACTGAAGCGCGTTCTGGTACACTTTCATTCTATCACAACAATTTATTTTAAATACAAATGTTACATTTCGGGGATTGTGAAAAGTGCTTTATGAATTAAATACAGTTATTAGTTAAGTAATGACAGTCATTATTCCATGTCCTTAGTAGTGACCTTCAAATGTAATATTTTACACTTGTTCTATTGTATAGCAAAAAAGCATGGTGTGTGTGTGTGTGTGTGTGTGTGTGTGTGTGTGTGTGTGTGTGTGTGTGTGTGTGTGTGTTGTCACTTGATGAGAGAACAGCTGTGCAGCCTGAGTAAAGGAACAGAGGGCTTTTTTTTGCTACTTTCTCAAATCATCAATAGCCTATAGTCACATCATATAGTCACACCATACAGCCTATAGTCACATCATATAGTCACACCATACAGCCTATAGTCACATCATACAGCCTATAGTCACATCATATAGTCACACCATACAGCCTATAGTCACATCATACAGCCTATAGTCACACCATACAGCCTATAGTCACACCATACAGCCTATAGTCACATCATACAGCCACATCATACAGCCTATAGTCACCTCATACAGCCTATAGTTACATCATACAGCCTATAGTCACATCATACAGCCTATAGTTACACCATACAGCCTATAGTCACACCATACAGCCTATAGTCACACCATACAGCCTATAGTCACATCATACAGCCTATAGTCACACCATACAGCCTATAGTCACACCATACAGCCTATAGTCACATCATACAGCCTTTAGTCACATCATACAGCCTATAGTAACCCCATACAGCCTATAGTCACATCATACAGCCTATAGTCACATCATATAGTCACACCATACAGCCTATAGTCACATCATACAGCCTATAGTCACACCATACAGCCTATAGTCACACCATACAGCCTATAGTCACATCATACAGCCTATAGTCACACCATACAGCCTATAGTCACATCATACAGCCTATAGTCACATCACACAGCCTATAGTCACACCATACAGCCTATAGTCACATCATACAGCCTATAGTCACATCATACAGCCTATAATCACACCATACAGCCTATAGTCACACCATACAGCCTATAGTCACATCATACAGCCTATAGTCACATCATACAGCCTATAGTCACACCATATAGTCACATCATACAGCCTATAGTCACATCATACAGCCTATAGTCACACCATACAGCCTATAGTCACACCATACAGCCTATAGTCACATCATACAGCCTATAGTCACATCATACAGCCTATATTCACATCATACAGCCTATAGTCACATCATACAGCCTATAGTCACACCATACAGCCTATAGTCACACCATACAGCCTATAGTCACATCATACAGCCTATAGTCACACCATACAGCCTATAGTCACACCATACAGCCTATAGTCACATCATACAGCCACATCATACAGCCTATAGTCACCTCATACAGCCTATAGTTACATCATACAGCCTATAGTCACATCATACAGCCTATAGTTACACCATACAGCCTATAGTCACACCATACAGCCTATAGTCACACCATACAGCCTATAGTCACATCATACAGCCTATAGTCACACCATACAGCCTATAGTCACACCATACAGCCTATAGTCACATCATACAGCCTTTAGTCACATCATACAGCCTATAGTAACCCCATACAGCCTATAGTCACATCATACAGCCTATAGTCACATCATATAGTCACACCATACAGCCTATAGTCACATCATACAGCCTATAGTCACACCATACAGCCTATAGTCACACCATACAGCCTATAGTCACATCATACAGCCTATAGTCACACCATACAGCCTATAGTCACATCATACAGCCTATAGTCACATCACACAGCCTATAGTCACACCATACAGCCTATAGTCACATCATACAGCCTATAGTCACATCATACAGCCTATAATCACACCATACAGCCTATAGTCACACCATACAGCCTATAGTCACATCATACAGCCTATAGTCACATCATACAGCCTATAGTCACACCATATAGTCACATCATACAGCCTATAGTCACATCATACAGCCTATAGTCACACCATACAGCCTATAGTCACACCATACAGCCTATAGTCACATCATACAGCCTATAGTCACATCATACAGCCTATATTCACATCATACAGCCTATAGTCACATCATACAGCCTATAGTCACACCATACAGCCTATAGTCACACCATACAGCCTATAGTCACATCATACAGCCTATAGTCACATCATACAGCCTATAGTCACATCATACAGCCTATAGTCACATCATACAGCCTATAGTCACACCATACAGCCTATAGTCACATCATACAGCCTATAGTCACACCATACAGCCTATAGGCACATCATACAGCCTATAGTCACATCATACAGCCTATAGTCACACCATACAGCCTATAGTCACATCATACAGCCTATAGTCACACCATACAGCCTATAGTCACACCATACAGCCACATCATACAGCCTATAATCACATCATATAGCCTATAGTCACATCATATAGCTTATAATCACATCATATAGCCTATAGGCACATCATATTATCCAGGTCTGTGCCCAAACAGTTTGAGCTTCTACTTCTAAAAATCCACCTTTCCAGAAATAAGTATCTCACTGTTGCTGCTTGATACAGACCCCCCTCAGCCCCCAGTTGTGCCCTGGACACCATATGTGAATTGATTGCCCCCCATTTATCCTCAGAGTTCGTACTGCTTGGTGACCTAAACTGGGATATGCTTAACACCCCGGCCGTCCTACAATCTAAACTAGATGCCCTAAATCTCACACAAATTATCAACGAACCTACCAGGTACAACCCTAAATCCGTAAACATGGGTACACTCATAGATATCATCCTGACTAACTTACCCTCTAAATACACCTCCGCTGTCTTCAACCAGGATCTCAGCGATCACTGCCTTATTGCCTGCGTCCGTAACGGGTCCGCGGTCAAACGACCACCCCTCATCACTGTCAAACGCTCCCTAAAACACTTTAGCGAGCAGGCCTTCCTAATTGACCTGGCCCAGGTATCCTGGATGGATATAGATCTCATTCCGTCAGTAGAGGATGCCTGGTTGTTCTTTAAAAGTAATTTCCTCTCAATCTTAAATAAACATGCCCCATTCAAAAAATACAGAACTAAGAACCTATATAGCCCCTGGTTCTCCTCAGACTTGACTGCCCTTGACCAGCACAAAAACATCCTGTGGCGTACTGCATTAGCATCAAATAGCCCCTGCGATATGCAACTTTTCAGGGAAGTTAGGAACCAACATACACAAGCAGTCAGGAAAGCAATGTATAACTTTTTCAAACAGAAATTTGCATCCTGTAGCACTAACTCCAAAAAGTTTTGGGACACTATAAAGTCCATGGAGAATAAGAGCACTTCCTCCCAGCTGCCCACTGCACTGAGGCTAGGAAACAGTATCACCACCGATAAATCTACAATAATCAAGAATTTCAACAAGCATTTTGCTACGGCTGGCCATGCTTTCCACCTGGCTACCACTACCCCGGCCACCAACTCCGCGCCCTCCGCTGCAACTTGCCCATGCCCCCCCCCCCCCGCTTCTCCTTCACACAAATTCAGACAGCTGATGTTCTGAAAGAGCTGCAAAATCTGGACCCCTACAAATCAGCTGGGCTAGACAATCTGGACCCTTTCTTTCTAAAACTAGCCGCCCAAATTGTCGCAACCCCTATTACTAGCCTGTTCAACCTCTCTTTCGTAATGTCTGAGATCCCCAGAGATTGGAAAGCTGCCACGGTCATCCCCCTCTTCAAAGGGGGTGACACTCTAGATCCAAACTGTTACAGACCTATATCCATCCTGCCCTGCCTTTCGAAAGTATTTGAAAGCCAAGTTAACAAACAGATCACCGACCATTTCGAATCCCACCGTACCTTCTCCGCTATGCAATCCGGTTTCCGAGCTGGTCATGGGTGCACCTCAGCCACGCTCAAGGTCCTAAACGATATTATAACCGCGATCGATAATAGACAGTACTGTGCAGCCGTCTTCATCGACCTGGCCAAGGCTTTCGATCGCCTTGGTTTCTCAAATGACTGCCTCACCTGGTTCACCAACTTCTTCTCAGATAGAGTTCAATGTGTCAAATCGGAGGGCCTGTTGTCTGGATCTATGGCAGTCTCTATGGGGGTGCCACAGGGTTCAATTCTTGGGTCGAGTCTTTTCTCTGTGTATATCAATGATGTCGCTCTTGCTGCTGGTGACTCTCAGATCCACCTCTACGCAGACGACACCATTTTGTATACATCTGGCCCTTCATTGGACACTGTGTTAACAAACCTTCAAACAAGCTTCAATGCCATACAACACTCCTTCAGTAGCATCCAACGGCTCTTAAACACTAGTAAAACTAAATGCATGCTCTTCAATCGAACGCTGCTGGCACCCGCCCACCCAACTAGAATCACTACTCTCGACGGGTCTGACCTAGAGTATGTGGACAACTACAAATACCTAGGTGCCTGGTTAGACTGTAAACTCTCCTTCCAGACTCACATTAAGAATCTCCAATCCAAAGTTAAATCTAGAATCGGCTTCCTATTTCGCAACAAAGCCTCCTTCACTCATGCTGCCAAACATGCCCTCGTAAAACTGACTATCCTTCCGATCCTTGACTTCGGCGATGTCATTTACAAAATAGCCTCCAACACTCTATTCAGCAAATTGGATGTAGTCTATCACAGTGCCATCCGTTTAGTCTCCAAAGCCCCATACGCTACCCACCACTGTGACCTGTACGCTCTTGTTGGCTGGTCCTCACTACATGTTCGTCGTCAAACCCACTGGCTCCAGGCCATCTATAAATCATTGCTAGGCAAATCCCCACCTTATCTTATCTCATTGGTCACCATAGCAGCACCCACCCGTAGTCTGCGCTCCAGCAGGTATATCTCACTGGTCATCCCCAAAGCCAACACCTCCTTTGGCCGCCATTCCTTCCAGTTCTCTGCTGCCAATGACTGGAACGATGATTGCAAAAATCTCTGAAGCTGGAGACTCTTATCTCCCTCACTATCTTTAAGCATCAGTTGTCAGAGCAGCTTACCGATCACTGCACCTGTACACAGCCCATCTGAAATTAGCCCACCCAACTACCTCATCCCTATATTGTTATTTATTTTGCTATTTTGCACCCCAGTATCTCTATTTGCACATAATCTCTTGCACGCTCAACGTAGCCGATGTGAGTAAGACTTTTAAGCAGGTCAACATTCACAAGGCCGCAGGGCCAGACGGATTACCAGGACGTGTATTCCGAGCATGTGCTGACCAACTGGCAAGTGTCTTCACTGACATTTTCAACATGTCCCTGACTGAGTCTGTAATACCAACATGTTTCAAGCAGACCACCATAGTCCCCGTGCCCAAGAACTCTAAGATAACCTGCCTAAATGACTACCGACCCGTAGCACTGACGTCTGTAGCCATGAAGTGCTTTGAAAGACTGGTCATGGCTCACATCAACAGCATAATCCCAGAAACCCTAGACCCACTCCAATTTGCATACCGCCCCAACAGATCCACAGATGATGCAATCTCTATCGCACTCCACACTGCCCTTTCCCACCTGGACAAGAGGAACACCTACGTGAGAATGCTATTCATTGACTACAGCTCAGCATTCAACACCATAGTGCCCTCTAAGCTCATCACTAAGCTAAGGATCCTGGGACTAAACACCTCCCTCTGCAACTGGATCCTGGACTTCCTGACGGGCCGCCCCCAGGTGGTAAGGGTAGGTAACAACACATCTGCCACACTGATCCTCAACACGGGGGCCCCTCAGGGGTGCGTGCTCAGTCCCCTCCTGTACTCTCTGTTCACCCATGACTGCATGGCCAGGCACGACTCCAACACCATCATTAAGTTTGCCGACGACACAACAGTGGTAGGCCTGATCACCGACAACGATGAGACAGCCTATAGGGAGGAGGTCAGAGATCTGGCCGTGTGGTGCCAGGACAACAACCTCTCCCTCAACGTGACCAAGACAAAGGAGCTGATCGTGGACTACAGGAAAAAAAATAGGACTGAGCACGCCCCCATTCTCATCGACGGGGCTGTAGTGGAACAGGTTGAGAGCTTCAAGTTCCTTGGTGTCCACATCACCAACGAACTATCATGGTCCAAACACACCAAGACAGTCGTGAAGAGGGCACGACAAAGCCTATTCCCCCTCAGGAGACTAAAAAGATTTGGCATGGGTCCTCAGATCCTCAAAAAATTCTACAGCTGCACCATCGAGAGCATCCTGACTGGTTGCATCACCGCCTGGTATGGCAACTGCTTGGCCTCTGGCCGCAAGGCACTACAGAGGGTAGTGCGTACGGCCCAGTACATCACTGGGGCAAAGCTCCCTGCCATCCAGGACCTCTATACCAGGCGGTGTCAGAGGAAGGCCCTCAAAATTGTCAAAGACTCCAGCCACCCTAGTCATAGACTGTTCTCTCTGCTACCGCACGGCAAGCGGTATCCGGAGTGCCAAGTCTAGGTCCAAAAGACTTCTCAACAGCTTCTACCCCCAAGCCATAAGACTCCTGAACAGCTAATCATGGCTACCCGGACTATTTGCACTGCCCCCCCCACCCCATCCTTTTTATGCTGCTGCTACTCTGTTAAGTATTTATGCATAGTCACTTTAACTCTACCCACATGTACATATTACCTCAACTACCTCAACTAGCCGGTGCCCCCGCACATTGACTATGCAACGGTACCCCCCTGTATATATAGCCTCCCTACTGTCACTTTATTTTACTGTATATATAGCCTCCCTACTGTCACTTTATTTTACTTCTGCTCTTTTTTTCTCAACACTTTTTTGTTGTTTGTTTTATTCTTACTTTTTTGTTTAAAATAAATCCACTGTTGGTTAAGGGCTGTAAGTAAGCATTTCACTGTAATGTCTGCACCTGTTGTATTCGGCGCATGTGACCAATAAAATTTGATTTGATTTGATTTGACATCTAGCATTCCAGTGTTAATACTAATTGTAATTATTTTACACTATAGCCTATTTATTGCCTTACCTCCATAACTTGCTACATTTGCACACACTGTATATATATTTTCAGTTGTATTTTTTGACTTTATGCTTTGTTTTACCCCATATGTAACTCTGTGTTGTTGTTTTTATCGCACTGCTTTGCTTTATCTTGGCCAGGTCGCAGTTGTAAATGAGAACTTGTTCTCAACTGGCTTACATGGTTAAATAAAGGTGAAATAAAAAAATATAAAAACAAATATATATATATACATATATATGTTTTGATTTCTAACACATTCTACGGGTTGTATCATTCACAACTAAAGTTGCCAAATAACATTTCAGCATTTCAATTTTGGAGAATCTCTTATAAAATGGGTCAAAATCATGTACAGTAACCCTAGGTGTAAAATAGTAAATAATGGCTATTTCTCAGAAAGTTTTAAACTGTCAAGAGGAATGAAAAAAGGTTGTCCACTATCGGCATATCTATTTATTATGGCCATAGAAATGTTAGCTATTAAAATCAGATCCAACAATAATATCAAGGGATTGGAAATCCAGGTCTTAAAAACAAAGGTGTCATTGTACGCTGATGATTCATGTTTTCTTTTAGATCCACAACTAGAATCCCTCCACAGCCTCATAGAGGATCTAGATACATTTTCTAACCTCTCTGTATTATAACCAAATTATGACAAATGTACTATATTACGAATTGGATCACTAAAAAATATTTTTTTTACATTACCATGTAGTTTACCAATAAAATGGTCTGATGGTGATGTGGATATACTCGGAATACATATCCCAAAGGAAATATGATCTCACTTCAATAAATGTTAACAGAAAGTTAGCAAAAATAGATAACATCTTGCTACTGTAGTGTATTAAGATTATGACTTTGTTAATGGGTTTAAGTGGAACCTGAGAGGATGTTTATTTAGTGTCAGAGGGAATTGTTTTAGTGTGACGCCACATAGGACAGAGAAGTCTGTGTGTTGTAGACAGGGGATTGGACAGTAGAGGGAGCCACCCATATCTTGGGAAAATTATAAGTACTGGGTTTAAACGAAGAAGAGCAGAGCAGACATTGTAATTTGGGAAACACTGCTCTCCGGGTGATCTAGACATCTGTACACTTATGCTGAAATCTTGTGATATGAATAAAACTTATGATCAAAGTTCAGTATAAGCGGACTCCTTTGTTACAGCATTATTAGCAACATTGACTCGACACTACAAAATGGCGTCACGAAAAGGGACAGTTTGCGTCTCTCCTTTGTTCCATTCATGGGCGCCGAGCTGACTCTCGTTCCGAAGTCATGGCCAGATAAGGGTGAGTTTCCTCACCACTTTGGGCATTTGTTAGTTCGAAGGCTATTTGAGTGTGCGCTGGAGAGATGTACCGTAAAGGACCGATGTGTGCTGTGTTGCTTTATTGCTGAGAACTAGGGGTCTGGCCTAACCATTCTAAATTTGTTTGCACTGGTAGACAGCGCAAAAGGGGGGAGAGTATCTATAGAGTGTCTATAGAGATATTTTTCTTGAATAGGAATTCAAGAACAATCGATTGAAGGAATAAGGCCAAGGTATACGTATACAAATTAGGACATTGCGGATCTGGAAAAGACCTCTAAACCAGGCGACCTCTATGGTGGGCCGAAAATCCTGATAACGCGTTCGGTGTGATTAGGTGAGTCCTGGGGACTGGAGACTGTGGTATATACATTCTATTGCAAGTTACCGCTCAGCTGGTGTTTGACGAAGTATTTGTTTGATGTAACCGCTCATAGAATATCCATAACTCGCGGCAGCATAAAGTTAGGGACAAAGGAACAGGAATTTTGGCGCAATGTAGGTTACATTGCTACATGTTACATGCCACATGTTACATACATGCTAATGCTAAATGCTAATTATGCTGCATGCTACATGCTAACATGTGACCTTAGAGGGCCATCGAGATGGAATAAAGCCTCTTAAATTATGTTTGTGTGTGTAGAATTTAAGTTCTAGGCTTTGTGAGCTCTATTAAATGTTATTGTTTGGCTATGAGGAGAAAACGGAGTTACAGCGGGACTGTTAACTTTCTGTTTGGCTTGGGGAGAGAGCTGCTTGAGGGCTCCGTCCACGCTGAAATCGTATTGATGAATGTACTGCGTGTGATTTTACGACACTACATTACGACACGTGTGATTTTACGACACTAGAGTGACGTAGGGGTAAATAGGTCACTCCTCTGCTACACTGTGCAAGGGGGGAGACACAGACGAAGGAACAAAGAGAAGAGATTTGGTGTCTAATGGTGTATTCTGGTTGTTACATCGGCTGTTGTTTGAAGATGAAGCTATTTGTTGAGATCTATTGAATTGATAAATGAGAGAGATATGTTGACGGATTAAAAAATAAAATAAAAATAATTAAATAAATAAAATACAAAATGTTATTGAGCCATCGATAATTATTCCTGAGTTAATTCTTAGAGCGAATGTGACTGGAGGAATATTGAATGGTTGAAGTAGCTCAGTGACTGCATAAACTGCTAAATTCTTGTCTGTTTCTTTGTTCTTTTGTCATATGAGAGACGATAAGAGGAACGAGATGAGAGGAGAGAGAGAGACAGGAAGTGCTGACGTGTACATCACGCGACAGGTGTGACGCGACAGAGGATCGAGTCAAAATCAGGCCAGTACTGTTCTGTTTACAAAAAAAACGTCCCCTACAGGATATTTGATGTTATGACAATTTGACAAAGACTATTTTCTTTTTGGATTGCTCTGAAGTTGTCTACTTTCCTGTACTTTTCCTGATTGAAGGTGGTAAGATAGCCACTAATTGATAAATTAGTAAAATAGGAAATAGAAATAAAAACATATTTTTGATTATTCGTAAATGTATTGATTAATTGTTTTGTTTTTTTAAAGAAGAAAGAAAATGTGTTTTAGTTTATATAAAAAATTAAAGGGAGGACACTATAAGCTATATATTCTAAAGTAATAAAAATCATTCACATTAAGGGAATATAAAGAGTTGTTACAATGGGGAAAAAGGATATCAGGACTATGAAGGTAATTACACCTGTTGATATAGTACAAAATAGTAATCCTTTAGTTAATGGTATTGCAAGGTTATCCGGCAAATGGAACAAACGTTGGCCTGACATTGAACAACCATGGCCAGTGGAAGGGACTCTTAACCCTGACGTCATCAACATCATGAAAGTGCTTCTGTCAATTTACAAGGCAGATCAAAAGAAAGGGAAAAAAGGGAACAACGTAAAGAAAAGACACAAAGAGAGCTGGGTGTTCTTAAGTTGTCATTCATTCTCAAACAAAAACTGATGAAAGATACCAACGATAAGAGAAACAAAGGTATAGAGAAAATGCTAAAGGAAGAGAAGGCGACAGAAAAACTAATGGCAGAAGTCAGTATACCTTTCTCACATACGGATTTAGCAAAAAGACCCCCACCTTATGAGAAGGAAGTAGAGCTTAAGGACGTCTATCCTCAGCTTCCGGTGATCATCCAGGAGGGTGATTATTGCATCAGAGATGAAGATGAACGAATAATAGAGAGAGGACAAGCAGAAACTACCATAAAAATGAATCCAAAACTCCAGAAGTAAGAAAAAACCGAGATGTCTGGAAACTAAGAGAAGAATGATGTTCGGAAAGATGAAGACAAAGATGAAGACTTGGAGATTAAAGGTGCTTCATATTCAAGAGGATTTTATCCAACAATGACTAGCACAGAGGAAATAGAAAGAGATATAGACCGATGCGTATCATGCCTGGATAAAGCGAATAGTTTAGAAGAAGTAAAAGAACTGGAGGAACAACTCAAGAAGCTGAAGATACAGAAGAGAAGAAGAAACTGCTGAGAAGAGGATCCCAAGAATTGGAGGAGAAGAATGCATTGAGGCCAAGGAAAGAGAGAAAAGTAAGAAGATGATGGAAGATGATATTTCAAGGACAGAACTTAGAATATAACCTTTTGAAGAATACTGATATGTCAACAACAAGAAAGAACAGGACCAAGAAACTCTCAGAAAACTCAATCAAATACAACGGGTGGAGAATAAGAAGGAGAAGAGAAGCTTTGGTTATGAAGAATCAGGGTGAACCAAATCAACAATCACTGCCACAGCTTCAACAGGACCAGTTCCAATCGCAATTGTATCAGCCACCAATAGCGGTTCCAGTTGTTCCATATCCACAGCCAGTTTCTGGACAGACACAGAATTGAAGAGGACGAGAAGGCTTAGAAGGAGGAGGAAGGTTTCAGCTACACTTCCAGCAACTCTCAGAAGTGTGTTATAATTGTGGACAGGTTGGTCACTTTACCTGTGAGTGCAATGCGCCAGGAGGAAACAACAGAGGGAATTCCTGAGGAAGATAAAGGAGCAAGGATTCTAGAGTGCCTAGAAGATCCGAAGGGGGGTGTCAGCTGATAGCACCAATTAGGGAGAAAAAATATCCAACAATTTTACTTCTGCTCTTTTTTTCTCAACACTTTTTTTGTTGTTGTTTTATTCTTACTTTTTTTTGTTTAAAATAAATGCACTGTTGGTTAAGGGCTGTAAGTAAGCATTTCACTGTAATGTCTGCACCTGTTGTATTCGGCGACCAATACAATTTGATTTGATTTGATTTGATTTGAAATAAAAGGACTATGAGAAGTGATGGTGAATAGTGGAAAAGCTTTTATCTGTGTTGAGCCTAAAGAGGTTAAACATCTCACTATGTAAAATTAACTAATTAGGATAGGGATTTGAGGGAGTAAAACAGTTGATTACTCTTAAGGAACCAATTGAGCTCTGCTATAAAAATCAAAGAGAAATTAAAATACACATACTGGTATTAGAACATATACCTATTGCATTGTTGGGAAGAGATGCATTGTGTAAATTGAACTGTACAATAAGATGTATACTAGACGGCTGTCTGGTAGAAGATTTAAAGGAGTAGGGTTTTTGGGAATCTATTAGACTGCCTATTAGACAATCTGTCTGAAAAATAAAGTTAAAAGGGGTGACTGTTATTCTTGGTTACATTCCTACACCAAGAGATTTTAAACTAGGCTAAAAGATGTTTAATCGTTTGCCAAGTCTGTGTGTAAAGAAGTCAGAAGCAGGTGGGGACTTCCCGATCAGATATTCTAAAATTTGGTGGGAGAGGAATTTGTGAATAAATCAGTGGAAAGGGTTTTTAAAAAGTTAGGAGAAAAGATTAGATTAAAAAAGTTAGGAAAACTAGGGTTGAAGGAACTCTAGGACAGTAAGCTAAGTTTCAAGGTTAGTTAGTAGGAAGAGAGAGTGACACTAGTGGTGATAGATGGAAATACAAGTAAGGAGTTAAGAGTCTTAGGGAGAATGGATGAAGTAACAACAAGGACATCAACACTTCAGTCTATTATAACAACAGTGAGAAGCAATTTAACTCTTTCAACATTGATAGTTATTAAAGCCATAAATATATTGCATTTGATTACAAGGGAGCAAATAGCTCCAGCACCAATTTTAGAGGAATTTCATAGTCTGGGAAGCCTATCATTGGAGGATAAGTCTAAGAGAGAAGTGGGGATTATTCCATGGTATGGTGTAAAATTTGGGAAGATCATATAGATAATATTAACTATAATTTGCAGGGTTTGGCAAATGAAACGATAAGAGGGTTTAATCTTCTGTCGAAGTTGTTTTGCTTTTGTACTTTGTTACTGACCTTTGCGAAAGCTATGATATTGAGATGGGTTGGAGTTGTGATGCCTGGAGACAACACTCAGATGCCGTTGTTGACTGTTCCTGATCTGGATGAAGAGGGACAAGTGGGACTGGATGGAGTATTGATGGATAAATATCCTTTTTGATTATTTGATCATTTTTCAAATGTTTTTCAATGTTAGTGTGATTTTAGTATTTTGTTATGAATCAAAGGGGGGAAATAGGATAATGTGATTCATATATCATTTATATATCATTTTTATATTCTTAGTTGATATTGATGTTTTAATTTGAAAGTGTTGTTTTGCAAAAGATACTGTTTGGTCTTTTCATTTCTTCCAGAAGCATTTGGGGGAATATGTAGAGATTGAAATACTCAAACAAGGACAATATGAAGGGACAATATGAAAGGAGAATATGAAGGGACTGGAGGAGATGGAACAAGGAAGGTGTGGAAATGTTCCAATTCCATCATCGAAGATGCATTGGAAGTCGACACTGCTGAGGAGATGAAGTGTAGTGGACTACATTCCAGTATCTGCAATGAAATATAGACATATTTGCATGTGTAATACATAATTTGTGACATATTCTTTCTGTATTAATTTTTGTAGAATGATATTTGATGTTATTGAATACATGTGGGGATCTTAGATGTTTTTGTTTATTTCGTGGAAGCTTAGGGACATGGAGTCAGGCAGGGATAGAGATAATCCACCGTAGGGTCCGATGGGTCGACCAGCCTTAGTGTGGACATTTTTTGGATAGTATTTTGTTTGCTGGGGCTTTCATGGTATTTAATTGCATCATAGTTTCAAATGCATTGATAAAGATTTATGAATTGATCTGGAGTACCTAGGTGCTTGCCTGGGGCAGAGGGGCCGTGAGAGAATTTTACTGTCTTGATTGATGGATGGATATTTGGAAAGAAGGCTGCCAGACAGGTTTTTCGCTCTCACACTTCATAAAGATTTGTTCATATTTCATAGTAATGTATTCATACTTCATATAGATTTGTTCATATTTCATAGAAAGGTATTTACACTCCAGAGAAAATTTGGTTTTGGTTTATTGTTTAAGATACTCAATAAGATAAATTGTTACTTGTCATAATCCTATTCTGTTTGTTTTCGAGACTTTTAGTTAGTCTCGAAGGGGGGAATGTAGTGTATTTAAGATTACGACTTTGTTAATGGGTTTAAGTGGAACCTGAGAGGATGTTTATTTAGTGTCAGAGGGAATTGTTTTAGTGTGACGCCACATAGGACAGAGAAGTCTGTGTGTTGTAGACAGGGGATTGGACAATAGAGGGAGCCACCCATATCTTGGGAAAATTCTAAGTACTGGGTTTAAACGAAGAAGAGCAGAGCAGACATTGTAATTTGGAGGACACTGCTCTCCGGGTGATCATGACATCCGTAAACTTATGCTGAAATCTTGTGATATGAATAAAACTTATGATCAAAGTTCAGTAAGAGCGGACTCCTTTGTTTAACAGCAATAATTAGCAACATTGACTCGACACTACACTACCATGGAAAGGTAAATACCTGTCAATTTGTGGAAAAATCACCCTGATTAACTCTTTAGTATTATCCCAGTTTACCTATTTGCTTATGGTCTTGCCTACGCCTAGCGAACAGTTTTTTAAATTATATGAGAAAAAAATATTCCATTTTATTTGGAACGGCTAGCCAGACAAAATTAAACGGGCCTATTTATATAATGAATATGAATTCGGAGGACAGAAATTATTAAATATTAAAGCATTAGACCTATCACTAAAAGCTTCAGTCATAAAAAAGTTATACTTAAATCCGAACTGGTTCTCAAGCAAATTAGTAAGATTGTCTCACCCAGTGTTCAAGAATGGTATTTTTCCCTTTATTCAGATTACAACCACTCATTTTCAGTTATTTGAAAAGGAAATCATCTCCCAAATATCACTATTTCTAAAACAAGTCATAGAAAGATGGTTGCAATTTCAATTTAATCCTCCAGAAACGACAGAACAAATAATGCAACAAATATTGTGGTTAAATTCAAATATACTAATTGACAAAAAAAACTTTATTTTTTAACAAAATGCTTAAAAAAGGTATAATCTTCGTAAATGATATCATCGGTAGGACTGGTGGAGTTATGTTGCACATGCAGCTAACAAAAACATATGGAAATGTCTGCTCTACCCAAAATTACAACCAAATAATTGCAGCCTTACCGCAAAAGTGGAAGAGGAAAGTGGAAGGGGGAGAAAGTAAGGAACTTGTCTGTCGGCCTTGCATTAAAGAACATAATTATTTTAAAACTGTGATAAATAAAAAAGTATATCAGTTTCATTTAAGGACCAAAGGATTGACAGCCGTCCCATATAGATTGCAAAATAGTTGGGAAGAGATTTTTGACGTACTGATCCCATGGCATAGTGTTTATGAACTGACACGCAAAACGACACCGGATTCAAAAATTAGGAATCTTTCAATTTAAAATATTATATAAAATTCTTGCTACCAATAGAATGTTATTTATATGGCGGATACAATCTTCCTAGCTCTGCAGATTTTGCTGTGAAGAGACAGAATCATTAGATCATTTGTTTTGGTACTGTCCATTTGTAGCTTGTTTTTGGACACAGGTCCAGGAATGGCAAAAGGATTGCAATATTTACCTGGAGCTAACCTTGCAGATAGCATTACTGGGTGATCTGAAAAGTCATAGTCAATCGATCAATAATATAATAATACTTTTAGCAAAAATGTTTATTTTTAATTCACAATCTGTAGAAACAATGAGAATAGAACGTTTCAGAACTTTTGTAAAACATCACAGTACAGTTTAAATATATATGGCAAATAGAAATCCTATATAGATGGTGTTAAGAGATAGATGGGAGGTGTTGAATGGAGTTGAAGAATGGGACTAATAACAACTAACAACAAATAATAACAAGATAACTAATAATGTAAGCATACTGTGTCCATAATAAGTATATAGGTTGTATGTTGGGAGCTTTTGGGAAAGAGCACAGTTAGAAAGAAATGGATGGACATCATGAAAATGATCGGAGAGGTTGAGAGTAGAAGAAGTTCAGGAGAAAAAACAAACAAAATATAATTATTGTAAAATTGACTGTGTCCATAAAATGTAGATAGGAAGTATAAGCTGGAAGTATAGGCCTAAGCATTGTTGTTCACTAATTTACTCCAAGTAGGGAAAGGATGGCGGGGTTGAAAAGTAATAAAGGGGAGTATATATATAAAAAACATGGGGGATTGGAAGTGATGCAGACAATTAGATTGATGGAAGTTACAATCTATCTGCAATATTAAGCTGATCTACCCCCCCCCCCCCCCCCCAAAAAAAAAAACCTCTAATGAACTTATCCTCTACAGCAGAGGTACAGTGGGGAAAAAAGTATTTAGTCAGCCACCAATTGTGCAAGTTCTCCCACTTAAAAGGATGAGAGAGGCCTGTAATTTTCATCATAGGTACACGTCAACTATGACAGACAAAATGAGGGGAAAAAATCCAGAAAATCACATTGTAGGATTTTTTATGAATTTATTTGCAAATTATGGTGGAAAATAAGTATTTGGTCAACAACAAAAGTTTCTCAATACTTTGTTATATACCCTTTGTTGGCAATGACACAGGTCAAACATTTTCTGTAAGTCTTCACAAGGTTTTCACACACTGTTGCTGGTATTTTGGCCCATTCCTCCATGCAGATCTCCTCTAGAGCAGTGATGTTTTGGGGCTGTCACTGGGCAACACAGACTTTCAACTCCCTCCAAAGATTTTCTATGGGGTTGAGATCTGGAGACTGGCTAGGCCACTCCAGGACCTTGAAATGCTTCTTACGAAAGCCACTCCTTCATTGCCCGGGCGGTGTGTTTGGGATCATTGTCATGCTGAAAGACCCAGCCACGTTTCATCTTCAATGCCCTTGCTGATGGAAGGAGGTTTTCACTCAAAATCTCACGATACATGGCCCCATTCATTCTTTCCTTTACACGGATCAGTCGTCCTGGTCCCTTTGCAGAAAAACAGCCCCAAAGCATGATGTTTCCACCCCCATGCTTCACAGTAGGTATGGTGTTCTTTGGATGCAACTCAGCATTCTTTGTCCTCCAAACACGACGAGTTGAGTTTTTACCAAAAAGTTCTATTTTGGTTTCATCTGACCATATGACATTCTCCCAATCCTCTTCTGGATCATCCAAATGCACTCTAGCAAACTTCAGACGGGCCTGGACATGTACTGGCTTAAGCAGGGGGACACGTCTGGCACTGCAGGATTTGAGTCCCTGGCGGCGTAGTGTGTTACTGATGGTAGGCTTTGTTACTTTGGTCCCAGCTCTCTGTAGGTCATTCACTAGTTCCCCCCGTGTGGTTCTGGGATTTTTGCTCACCGTTCTTATGATCATTTTGACCCCACGGGGTGAGATCTTGCGTGGAGCCCCAAATCAAGGGAGATTATCAGTGGTCTTGTATGTCTTCCATTTCCTAATAATTGCTCCCACAGTTGATTTCTTCAAACCAAGCTGCTTACCTATTGCAGATTCAGTCTTCCCAGCTTGGTGCAGGTCTACAATTTTGTTTCTGGTGTCCTTTGACAGCTCTTTGGTCTTGGCCATAGTGGAGTTTGGAGTGTGACTGTTTGAGGTTGTGGACAGGTGTCTTTTATACTGATAACAAGTTCAAACAGGTGCCATTAATACAGGTAACGAGTGGAGGACAGAGGAGCCTCTTAAAGAAGAAGTTACAGGTCTGTGAGAGCCAGAAATCTTGCTTGTTTGTAGGTGATCAAATACTTATTTTCCACCATAATTTGCTAATAAATTCATTAAAAATCCTACAATGTGATTTTCTGGATTATTTTTTCTCAATTTGTCTGTCATAGTTGACGTGTACCTATGATGAAAATTACAGGCCTCCTTCAACTTTTTAAGTGGGAGAACTTGCACAACTGGTGGCTGACTAAATACTTTTTTTCCCTCACTGTATATATATATATATATATATAACTATTAAAAATCCTATTTTCCATCATTATCAATTAATATGCGTAATAATGTCGGCAGTTCATGCGTAGGATTTTAACATATTGACAAGCATTTATTATCCTAGCAAACAATTACCGCGGTCCATCCCATACTCCCCTCAACATCCCCACCCCCCCACAACAGATGCGGGACAAACACACACGCACATACTCCAACACACTCAACCCTCCTCCCCCACAATCAACCATAAAATCAGATGCTCAACGGTTGTTACATCCCAGAGCCCATCTCAAGAAAGGACCCGATTTTCGGGTGCACATACAGTTACAGCTGATTGAGAAAGCATGCAAGATTGAGCAGGAATTGACAACAATGTGAGATTTGATTAATCTATTTAATCTTTGTCAATTCCTAGGTGATGGAGATCAGATCCACCCTCTTCACCTGTGACACAAACACTCTGGTCCCCTGTTGTAACCATTTTTCCCAAGCATCTCCGTGCAGTCAGACCTTTGATATTTTTGTGCCACCTGGGCCACAATGATAAACCCCCTCTCTGATTGTCCGAGTGTGACCCCCTCCCCATGGGTTACTGCAGCCAGTGTTGCCAGCACTGCCACTACCTAAGTGGGGGTACCCCACCGGAATCCCCACCGGCTAGGTACAAGGTTCTCATTAGCAGCTTTGAGAATGTCCTTGTATATTATGCTCTCCCATCAGGGGAGTTACCAGCCTCAGAAATTGCAGCCCAAATAAATGCTTCACAGAGTTCTAGTAACAGACACATCTCAACATCAACTGTTCAGAGCAAACTGCATGAATCAGGCCTTCATGGTCGAATTGCTGCAAAGAAACCACTACTAAAGGACTCCAAAAAGAAGAAGAGACTTGCTTGGGCCAAGAAAAACGAGCAATGGACATTAGACTGGTGGAAATCTGTAGTTTGATCTGATG